>NC_136913.1:89742578-89977713 GCF_949752795.1 Hyperoodon ampullatus | reverse complement strand
ATGCAAAAGAGCCAACTTCCATTCTTGCACTTTGCTTTTCAGACTTTTAAATCCCTCTACCTCTGGACCTTCACCAATTACCAGTGACCTGGGGCCACTGTATTGTCACAGCACTACTCTCCCAAGCAAAAGGCTTGGAAAGCATGCTGTCTGGATGTCTTCCTGTCAGTGTTTGGCTCTACTCCAAGACACATTTCCTAATTCGATTCATCAGAGGTGGAGACCTGTGAGCAAATGTTGCACTTCACCACATAAGAAGTCAAGGTCTTCCCCTTAGGGAGCTTCTTATATAAATAAAACTAAAGGGAGCCTTAGGAATTGATAAACACTTTATCTGGCTGTTTTCACTGAAGATGGCAGAACCAGGGATTTCTGAGGAGGGAGATGAACAAGAAAAGGACATCTTAAAGCATGAGCAAGGTGAAGAAAAGACATGACAGTATGATGTCATTAAAACTCATTGCAGTCTTCAAGGTGCTTCTTAAGAGAGACAGATTGGCTGAGTGAAATAAAGGAAATGCAAGATTTAAAAATTACCTATGCATTACCACTTGGGTTTTTGCAGTAGCTTGGCAAGTATGGGGTAAGAATAGAGCTAGTGAATTGGCTGTCATATACACTGTCCTATTTGAAGTAAAGTCGTGCCATCTCTGATGTCACTACTGGCTTGCTGTCAGAGAAACAAGCGTATTTATGGAACATTTCAGTATGAACACCTTCAGGAAGGTCCTTGGAGATACTGGAATAATTATTAATAGATCACATTTGAGGAAGCATTTAACAAGAAAGAAAAAGAAGAAACAGTCAAATACAATTCCAAATAAACATTTATTACATTAGGCTTAGAATCCATTTCTCCCTCAAGGCAATTATCCTTGGATAAATGAGTTACTGGATAAACAAAGCTGTTATTATGAGTCAATTCTTCCTATAGCCTTTTTTCATGAAAGCAAATTATTGTGAAAGTTGATCATAATCTGTTATGTACATGGAAATTTGAAAATTGTAGACATTATCAGAGAAATTCATTCTCATAAATAAATATACCAAATTACATACAGATAGCATAGGGAATAAGAGCCAAGTCATGGACAGTTGGGATAGATTTGTCTTATTAATGTAGTTCTTTTCACATATATTTTAAATACCTTTGATCACATTACCATCTGTGTGTATTCTACTAATGAGCTGCAGCCTCCACGAGGGTCAGTCACTTACCATTGATTAGTTATATGGAGACTGCTTAATTTCCAAGCCATTAATAAGGCACATTCTCTCATTAGGTTGAATCTTCCTCTTGTTAGTGCGAGTAATCTATTAATGAGCCTTGAGCAAATCCTGTTGAAGCCTGCTTGCCAGTGAAACGGAGACATGGCACAGAAGCTCAACACAAGCTGTACTGGCAGTGCTATAGCACTTAGATGTACCTAATAGTAGGTAACAATCACCAATAGCCTCCCTGTCTGCCTCTTTCCACCCATTTTTTTGGATGGTACACTCTTCTAGGAATGGCCCTTCTCAAAGAAGTAACACTAGATGGCTTGCCTTATCCAATTACCAGGAAGTGACCTTGGAGGCTGTACACTGTGCTCTTTCTGCTAGCTCTACCTGGACCAGGCCTCTCCCAGGCCCAGAGGACTTAGAGAATTAGGCAAGCAAGTGCCTCATTTGTTTTAAGAGCCTAGTTAATGCACCCCAAGTCATGATTTCCTTTGTCACAGGGTCCAGTCAATTGTTTTGTGACACAGATCACAGGCAAAATTGTAATCCTGCTTGGGAGCAATGAAAACGTGTTCCACATGTCACAAGGAGGATCAGATCAAAGAATGTGTGTAACGCCAACATCTCCTTACATAAAAACCTGCCAACACATAGTATTTACTATGTACTCATGCTGTGTTTTTTTGATTTGCAGGCTTGGCATTCACAATGACATTTCCTTTTTTTAGGGTCCTCAGACCTACTCTGAAGGTCAGATGCTACCAGGCTCACATGGGGCTTGGATTTCACGGCCTAAGGAAGGCTTCCCACAAGTATGGCTAATTGGGAAACAAATGCTGTAGTGCATTATTTTGCTTTGTTATGTTACTTTGAACTAGAACTTGAAAATGGTTAAAGCTAAGGATAAGTTTTAAATAATTATTTTAATTATTAAAAAGGTAAGTATAAAGAATATTACATAAAATGTTAAAATAGTGGGGCTTCCCTGGTGGTGCAGTGGTTAACAATCCACCTGCCAATGCAGGGGAGACACGGGTTCGAGCCCTGGTCTGGGAAGATCCCACATGCTCCGGAGCAACTAAGCCCGTGTGCCACAACTACTGACTGAGTCTGAGCTCTAGAGCCTGTGAGCCACAACTACTGAGCCCATGCGCCACAACTACTGAAGCCCACGTGCCTAGAGCCCGTGCTCCGCAAAAAGAGAAGCCACCACAATGAGACGCCTGTGAACCACAACGAAGAGTAGCCCCTGCTCACCACAACTAGAGAAAGCCCACACGCAGCAGCAAAGATCCAATGCAGCCAAAAATAAATAAATAAAATAAATTTTAAAAAATGTTAAAATAGTAAATATTAAATAATTTTAAAGGTTGTTAATTTAAAAATATAAAAGCCAAGTATTGCTACCATTAATACTCAATTGCTACCAATTACTGCTGAATCTAATTCTAGGTTTTCCTTCAAAAGCCTTAAATAATAAGGAAAAATCTTCAGTAGGAAGAGATTATATCAATAATATTAAGTCATTCAGCAGCAGGCCCACTATAAAATACCAGACCAGCAGCATAAAGATTCATTTTCATTTCTTCATTCAGCAAACATTTGCAGAACTCCTAACATGTGTCAGGCACTGCATTAAGCATTGGGGTGCACCGGTGAACAGACATAGTCCCCACTCTCATAAAACCCAGTCTAGTGGGGAGATAGCCATTAACCAAACATTGTGATAAGTGATCTGAGGAAAAGAACAGGGTATTTTGTGTCTCTCTTGAAGTTCAAAACACATGTTAACATAGCAAAGGTTCTGATAAATCCTAATGTAAAGAAACCCCTTCAACTTAATCTAACCCAGAAAAACTGAGTGCCCCTAAGTTTTGGAGTGGTTAGTGACAATCTCTTTGAGGAAGCAGCATTTAAGCAAAGAGATGATAGGTGAGTAGGAGTAGTACAGAATGTCCTCTGAAAGGACATTCTAGACAGAGGGAAGAGAGTGCTCCCTGAGGAAGAAGTAACCCGAACACCAGAAGAATTGACAACCTGGCTGGAGCAGAGAGAGCCTGTGGGGGGAGAATGGTAAGCAGTGAGGCTGCAGAGACTTGCAGGGTTCAGGCCATGCCGAGCTTTACAGGCCTTAGTAAGGTGTTAGACTTTTATTCTGAGTATGTTTGGAAGTTTTAAAGTATTTTTGGTAAAATAGTAGTGCAATGTTATTTTATTTGCTGTTCGAATGTTTGTTTAGGATAACTGGCTATAGCATGGACAGTGATCCAGAAGAACATAAGGAGGGGAACTGGAAGACCACTTAGGAGGCTACTACAATAGTCCAGTTAAAGGATAACTGTTGCTTGGACTTGGGTAGATTAGGGGCATCCATCCAGTTTTCCATGGAACAGATATAAACTCACAGGTTTTTTAAGATTAGGTCGTGTGGGTTACTTAGGGACAAGACAAGGCCAGGGCAAAGACAGAACACAGTCCAATTTCCAAGGATAATAAGCATGGATTCCACAAGAAACTCACAGTACAGCACATCCCAAATGGAGTTCCATCTCTCCAGATGACCTTTGGAAAAAGAAAGTTTCTGTGCTCCAACACAATTGGGAAAGCAGCATACTCTAAGTCCTGCTTGGAGTTCATAACACGAACTATTATATTAAAGTCTCTGATAAGTCCTGCAGTTTAAAAAAACCCTTTAACTACTTTTACCCGGTATTTTCAAACATTTTGGCCATAGGATCTTTTGCTTCATGTAACACATATTAGAGGGTTGTTGTGAGAATTTAAAGGAAATCCTATGTGTCAAGTCCCCAGCATAGGATCTGGCACACAGTAAACACTGAATGGGTTTGTTCTGGTAGTTGTTGTTGGAATTGTTATTTCTTTGCTTCCAGAAACAAGTCATAACATCCAGGACCAGCTTTAAGAAGCATCGGTTTATTTCTCTAACTCCTTGAGAACTTTGGTTTTTGTGTTGGGAGAGCCCAGACCCAACTCTTCAGTTCTGCCTTGCTTGATCAGCAACTCTGGAAGCGTGTTTTATGTCATCTGGCAGGGCTCCATCCTCAGTATGAACAGAGGAACTGTCAGAGATAAAGGGTTGGGGGGGTGCCTTAAAGACCAGACCACACCTTCTGTACAGTGCTACCTTCTCCAGGGAGCTGACCAGGAACCTTAGCTACCTGAGCCCTATCTACTTAGTGGTTCTGCCCTCCCCGGGAAACTCCAGGCCATGAGTGTTTGAAGATCTGCGCAAGCAAACAAACTCTAAAATATTCAGCCAAACTTCCAGTTCCTTTTATATCAACAGGTTTTTAAGTGGGATGCCCTTATTACAGAATTTTTTTTTAAATCAGGTTGAAAAGGGAAGGCAGAAATGGAAATCTATTTTTAATTTTTATTTTATATTAAAGTATACTTGATTTACAATGTTGTGTTAGTTTCAGGTGTACAGCAAAGTGATGTTTTGATGCCAAAACGAAAAGTACCTTCTCTTACCTCTTTTTAAAGGATTGAAGGGAGTCAAAAAGCACAAACTTTTATTTATAAAATGAATGAACTATGAAGATATAATATAAAACATGGCACTATAGTTAACAGTACTGTACTGCATATTTGAAAGTTGCTAATAGGGTGGATCTTAAAAGTTCTCTTCACAAGAAAAAATCTATAACTATGTATGGTTATGGACGTCAAGTGGACTTATTGTGGTGATCATTTCTCAGTATATACAAATATTGAATGACTGTGTTTTATGCCTGAAACTAACATATTGTCGTATGTCAGTTATACCTCAATGTTTAAAAATATAAAACTAAAGTATTTTTAAAAAGTCATTTCCTAATATCCTACACAAAATTTAATAAGCTTTCAAGTTACGCATTAAAGACCTCTACTTGCCAGGAATGAAAAATAAGGCCAGTATGTATATGTATGCTCAGTTACATCTTACTCCTCTGTGTACATAATCTTTCATGAAATGATGTGACTATTTCATGACACCCTACACACTGAAAACTACAGGTGACCACTATTTATGGAAAAGGAGAGAAGTGAAATGAGAGAAATAATCAAATCTACTGCCTAGTGCTACCCTTTAAACTTAAATACACAAAATGTTTTCTCTGTCCAGAAAAGCAAAACCAAAGCCCCATCCTTGGGACTGCTGCCACTTCCATTTTGTTTATAATGACTAAGAAAAATTTGATAAGGAATATAACAGCAGCAGCAACAACAATATAACTGCCATCTATTGAACATCAAGCCTAATATGCCAAGGCCTGGCTAAGTGCTCTTTCTACATATCTTCTCCAATTCTTACAGTAATTCCTGCACAATAGATTATTTTACAGACAAAACACTGGCGATTCAGTAATGTACCCAGGGTTTCACAGATAGTTACCTATTGCACATATTGGATTTAAACCCGGATGGGTATGGCTCCAGAGCAAGGCTGCTTTCTATTACCTCTTCCTAACTAGTTACCTAACTTAGCTGAACAGGTGCCTCATCAGAGATAAACAATGCATGTATATTGTACATGTGCAAATGAATAAAAGCCTATTTTACAGCAAGCAGAGAACAAGTTTTAATGATTAATATGAAACGGAACAGGAATAATTTCCTATGGCTCAATTAGTCATGGAAGTCTTCTTGAAAGAGGAGGATTGGGGATAATGTTTGAGTAGAGTTTCAAGGTTACTCTGTTTCTGTCAGTTAAAGGAATCAGAAGGGACTATCCTTTTACCTCTTGCATGTGTTTAAAACAAGTGAGTGTTTAATTTATACTTATTGAAAAAATAAAGGTAGAAGCTTCAATTCCATACAGCAATTATTAACCAGTTATACAATTTCTCTCTGAGTTTGCCTTCCTTCTGCTCTCTCATTCTGCTCACTTTAAAATGTTTTTTTCTTATTGAAATGGAGTTGATTTACAATATTGTGTTAGTTTCAGGTATACAGCAAAATGATTGTTTTTCCAGATTCTTTTCTATTATAGGTTATTACAAGATATTTAATATAATTTTAATATAATTTCCTGTGCTATATAGTAGGTCCTTGTTGTTTATCTATTTCATACATAGTAGTTTGTACCTGTTAATCCCATAATCTTAATTTGTCCCTCTCTCCTTCCTTCTCCCCTCTGGTAACCACTAGTTTGTTTCCTATGTCTATGAGTCTGTTTCTATTTTGTATTGATATATCGATTCATTTGTATTATTTTTTAGATTCTACATATAAGTGGTATCATTTAGTATTTGTCTTTCTCTGTCTGACTTCACTAAGTATAATATTCTCTAAGTCTATCCACATAGTTACAAATGGCAATATTTCCTTCTTATTTGTGGCTAAGTAATATTCCATTGTGTGTGTATATTGTGTGTGTATATATGTGTACATATATATGTATATATATACACACATATATACACACACTATATACACACACCACACCTTCTTTATCCGTTCTTTATCCATTCCTCTGTTGATGGATACTTAGGTTGCTTCCACGTGTTGGCTATTGTAAATAGTGCTGCTACAAACACTGGAGTGCAGGTGTCTTCTCAAATCAGAGTTTTCAGTCTTTCCAGATATATGCCCAGGAGTAGGATTGCTGGGTCACATAGTAGTTCTATTTTTAGCTTTTTAAGGAACCTCCATACTGTTCTCCATAGTAGCTGCACCAATTCACATTCCCACCAACAGTGTAGGAGGCTTCCTTTTTCTTCACACCTTCTCCAGCATTTATTATTTGTAGACTTTTTAATGATGGCCATTCTGACCGGTGTGAGGTGGTACCTCATTGTAGTTTTGATTTGAATTTCTCTAATAATTAGCAATGTTGAGTATCATCTCATATGCCTGTTAGCCATCTGTATATCTTCTTTGTAAAAATGTCTATTTAGGTTTTCTATCCATTTTTTGCTTGAGTTGTTTTTTTGAATATTGAGTTCTGTGAGCTGTTTGTATATTTTGAATATTAACCCCTTGTTGGCTGTGTTGTTTGCAAATATTTTCTCACATTCTATAGGTTGTCTTTTCTTTTGGTTGGTGGTTTCCTCTCCTGTGCAAAAACTTTTAAGTTTGACTGGGTCCCATTTGTTTATTTTGGCTTTTATTTCTTTGTCCTTGGGCAACTTATCTAAGAAAATACTGTTACGATTTATGTCAATGAATGCTTCGCCTATGTTCTCGTCTAGGAGTTTTACGGTGTCATGTCTGACATTTAGGTTTTTAAACCATTTTTAAATGGTTTCAAATGTTTTTGAGCCAAAGAATGCTGATCTTCGAGCTGAAGGGAAAAATAGAAGCTATACTGGTTGCCCAAACTAAGAATCCATAACTCCAAACACAGTGCTGCCCTAGCTTTTTGGGAAAATAAGAGCGTGGAAGCTGCACTGTCAGGTGAACTCTGAGTGCAATCTACCCCTATAGGCAGTCCAAGATACATTTCATTAAAGCAAAACAAAATAAAGCAATTTTTTGGTAAGTCTATCATGTCTTGACATCCAACTTTTAATGCTTTATAAATAAACAATGCCACAGTAGCTGCACTGCCAATCATTCCCTTCTGCAAGTTTTCAACAAGGAGTCTGAAGTATTTGCTGCTTTGTTCCCATAAGGCTAAGCCAGAGGGAGCTCTTCAGATGACCCTAAAGATCAGGGCAAAGCACCAGCCACACTTTGGCAGTTTCTTTTTAATTAATTAATTAATTTGTTTGTTTGTTTGTTTGTTTTTGGCTGAGTTGGGTCTTTGTTGCTGCGTGCAGACTTTCTCTAGTTGCGGCGAGTGGTGGCTACTCTTATTGTGGTGTGCAGGCTTCTCATTGCAGTGGCTTTTCCTGTTGCAGAGCATGGGCTCTAGGCATGCGGGCTCAGTAGTTGTGTCTCATGGACTCTAGAGTGCAGGCTCAGTAGTTGTGGCGTACGGGCTTAGTTGCTCCGTGGCATGTGGGATCTTTGCAGACCAGGGCTCGAACCCGTGTCCCTGGCGTTAGCAGGCGGATTCTTAACCACTGCACCACCAGGGAAGCCCCACACTTTAGCATTTTCTAGTAAAAGCCTCCAAGAAGCTCAGTGGAAGGCTTTATTAGCACTGTCCAGTGTCCCTGCAGAAGTAGTGGAACCAATGACATTTGTGAGGGCTTGTGGAAACTTGATGCTGGTAACCCTCACCTCTGCCATCGATTTATCATGTGACCTTGGGCCAACTCACTAGTTTTTCCTTGAACCTCTAGCTCCTCATCTGTGAAGCTGGAATAAAAGCGGTGACCATTCACATGACCCCTAACCAGTGGGCAAATAGAAAATGCTACACACAGTTAGTGCTAAATAGTAATAACAAAATCTGAGGGAAAAAAGCAGGGCATTTCCACTGAAAACCCATCACACTTTGAACCACAGATCAGTGAGTACCTGCAAATAAAACACACTTTTCAGATTACAGTGTATTTTCCCCTTTTGTGGTCCATCTCTATAGTACTATATGTCTTCCTGTCAGCCTATTAGGAGCACAAATCATGCTTCTTATAGTTAAGTATTGATTGGGTTTGAAAGGATGAGAGATAATAAAATGATAAAATGTACACTCTGGGGGTGACTCTGTTATTTGGATCAGTTTAGCTTTCAGTCTATAGGCAAGCAATCATTTATAGGAAGTCTGGCTCTAGGCTTTGGGAGGGAGGTGTAGAGGATAGAAAGGTATATTAATAGAACTCCACATAGTCCTGTCTAGAACTGTTTATCTGCTACCACAATCTCCACAAGAAGGAAAACCAGCCTTTTCTACCACTGGTCCTCATGATTTCCACATCTTTAACCTAACACTACTGCTGAGTTGATCCGCAGCCAGGTGGTCAACAAGATAGGCCCTTACAGCAATTGATCAGATTGTAACATGGTCAATTCATTAAGCAACACAAAAAGCCAGTAATATTGGACCATGAAACGGTAGGTAGAGTCATTTCAACCACCTTCATGACTAAATTACATCTACTATGCTCTCTCACAATGTCAGTGAATATAGCTTTCAAACAAATTCTTTCAGGGAAGCACAGCATATCAAACAAATAAAAGTGAAGATGCTGTGGCTGAAGTGAGTGAACCCAAAGGCCCTGTTCATTCTGCCTCTCTCCCCAACCCCCATATCAGCCCCTGAAGCAACTCCAATGAACCCAGAGGCATGCACAAAACATAATTTGAAAACAGTTTGGACCTAGCCCAAACCCTTCATTATTTTTTAGATGAGAACACTAAGGCTCAGAGAAGAAAAGTGACTTAAAAACAGCCTCCTAGAATGTAACATTTCAAGGATTAGAATCCAGGTGTCCAGATTCCTCATGTAGAATCTGACCCTATATGAGTTCTTCATGCATGGCCAAGGTAGGTCAGGTCTCTGTCCCATGGGTATGGCTATCCTGGAAAGGGAGGAAAGCGGGGAGGATTGTGCACTGGGGCAGCATATGGAAAGTACAGATCCCAAGGGGGTGAGGTGCACTTCAGGAGAAAGATGGATAAGCAGCAGAGTATTTCTTTTCCATGGATTTGATCTCTTCTTACCAGAGAATGGTTAGCTCCTTACAGAAGCAAAATACCAAGCCAAACAATTCCACATGGTACTCAGCAATTAGCAGTTAACAAGAGCAAGAAGCAGTCACATTTGAATTTGGTTCAAATTGCAAAGATGGCCTTAAAATAAAAGAACCCTTTTTAATATCTGAAGAGCTAGGACAATCTTTATATATTTATTTATGGGAAACTCTCATTTAACTGGAATCTCAACAATCAGAATGCTCAAATAACCAGTTTATTTCCCCTCCCCTCCCCCAGAGTTTTGAATAATTATTAACATTTATGATAGTAACTTTGAGACACGGTAATTTCTGGCTGGATCTTCCAGTCCCCTAAATATATTCATCTACTCATTCATTCAATGAATATTTATTGAGTGCCTACTACTTATTAGGCCCTGACCAGGCACTAGAGAAACTAAGCTATTCTTGGGAGTCCAGTGACAGTCTTCTTGGAATGACATTTCAATTGAAATATAAATATGAGAATGATAGAGGTGGGGATGAGGGCATTAGACAAAGGGATCTCTAAGGGATTTCAAGAGCTAATGATTCTATGATACTATTTTGTTAATTTACTATATATATGATATAATAATGAGACTAGTTTGAATTTTAAATTTCAAATGCGTAATTTCCTTGTCACCAAAGTAGTCACCAGCCATCTATTCTACCTACTAGCACTGTTTTCAGCTCTATTATAATTTTAAAAAATTTATCTCTTAATTGTGTCTCCATATCCAGTTTGGTTGTAAACCAAAGAAACACCCTATTGCTTTACAGTTATAACATGATTTTCACTGAAAACACATTACCACACTAATCTAGTTAGGAAGATCAGCTTGTGGATCAATTTATGTTGGTTATTTTAAAGAAGCAAATCACTCTCAAAGGTTAGGTCAAAACTGGATTTATTTCTATCATGCCATGGGTTCTGAAGTGAATTCTCAGGAGATGTAAAAATGTTTTGAGTAGTGACAACAAAATTGAAATAACTATATAGCCTCATAGATGACAAAGTTGAAAATGACAAGGCCTACTTAGATATTTAAGGATGGTCATTCTGGCCACTCAACAAGGGACATCTTTCCTTTTATCTTCATTCTTCCCCAAGAGGGACATGTGCCTGACACATAATTAAGAAAAAAGATAAAAAGTCCAAGATGAAAGGCAAATCAGCAAAAAAGCCCATGCCAATGTTGGTGTACCATGAAAGTAAGATTTTAAGCCCAAGGGTGCAAACTTAGAATTTGAAGGAGCCTCATGATATCATGTGATTGAGGCCTTGCCTTAAGTAAGTGAATCTCTAACAGACAGTGAATATGATTCTCTTAATTTAAAAGAAAATTTCTTCAAATGTCAACCTAAATCTTAAATCATCTATTCCTCTTTGAATGCAGAAAACAACTCTTCATCAAAAATACCTCATGTCTTTCAAGTCATCCTTTAGACTTCTTTATTCTAAGACAAAACAATTACAGTTCTTTTAACCTTTCATCGTACAGCTTATTTTCTTTCCCTTTTACCATCTTTGGAAGACTAAACCTATTCTCAGTTGACCAACATGGATTTGTCTCAAATCACACTCACATGTTCCAGGGTGGCTGTGATCTTCCTTCTTGCACAACAGAAACCAAGGTCACCAAAGGAGCAATCACACATTTGCCTAGTGAACTTCAGGGGAAACTATACTTGGTGTACCCCTCCAACAAAATTACTAATGTGTTGTGAACTTTCTTTTAATGATATGCTGAAATAAAATATGCAATTAAGATTTTAAATTAAGCTTTTCTAATTTTGATGTTATAAATTAAACATATAATTTGGTATAAGAATACATAATACAGTATATTAAATGTATTTAGTATTACATTTGAGGGGGAAAGACCCTGATCAATCAAAAAAGAAAAAGAGATAAGTTTAAAAGCTTTTGTATAGAACAAGGTAAGATAGAACTAAATAAAATTAAATTGGATACATCTGAACTATCTTTTAAAAATATATTTTTGCTCTGACAGAACTCACTGTGCTCAAATTCCAGATATCCAAATAGAAAAAGATAAGAACTCTCCTAGTGTTAGTGAAAGTTGTTAATTTTCTCCAGTTAAACTCAATCCACCCTTGTGCTTAAGGTGTTTTCAAGGTTTGAAATATTATATACAGATAAATTAGATAAGTTCTAAGATGACAATGAATTCCAGGTTAAGACTCCTTGGTATAGAGCAAGTAAGAAACTAGACAGAACTTAAAGAGGAAGAAGAGGGTGCTCTCATTTCACTCCAAATTAAGAAGATAAACTGGAAACACAAGCAGGATCTGAAGCTAAATAGAAGGATGATATAGGTTCCTGAAAGTAGAATTACCCAAAGTCTCATTTTGTAGGAAATTTAGTGATTTGTTAAAGCTTCATGTCATTGGGTAGTTTCCCATAATTTGAGGAGTCTGGTGTAAAATGAAAAGTCAAGTTCACAGGTCTCTTCTAAGTATAAGGCCCTGTGCAACTGTACAAGTCATATTCTTATGAAGCCAGCCCTGGTTGTTATAAATATTCTCAAAATGATATGACCCCTTTGAAAAGTTAATGACAGCTATCAATACATGCATACATTCACTCACAACCCCACACAAAATTTTGCATACAGTTTCAGGGGGTTTGTGGGTTCATTTAAGCCCTGTCCATGGACCTAAATTAATATCCACTAGATGAGACTGATTCTGTGAGACTCCAGGAGGTAGAGCTAGGATCCACTGGTGGAAGTTTACAAAAGGGCAGATTTGAGCTTCCTAACAATTAAAGGCTTTCCAAAATTAAAGAGACTGTTTTACTAGGCACTTGGTTCTGAAAGTATAACTGTCAACTGGACCATAGTCTGTGTGGTGTACTCTAGAAGGGATACATACACTGGTGGGAGATTGGATTAGATAACCTCTCTGGTTCCTTACTGTATTAATATTTTGTGAGGATAACTATAAGTAGTTTCTACCCCACAGCTCCTCTTTGCCCACCCCATTTTCTGATGGCTTGAATATACTTGGTTTCAGCTGTCTTGATTTATTTCATTTTCCTTGACAAGGTCTTTACCTTCTTGAATGCTAAGTTATGTAAATTAACCTGTAACCTGTGGGTTTATATAAAATCAACATGCTAATTTTATGCAAAGTGATGCAAAAGATCCATCCTCCATTTTCTCGGGGGAAAAAATCTGATCGCCTTCCTGAATGGACATTCAAAGCAGCATAAATAATCAAGAATGTGAAAATGGCATTAAAGCTCTTAATAAAGAGCAACAAAAAGGGCACCAAGTAAATATGAGGGGGATCATCCATGGAAACTGATGATACAAATCCCTTCTAATAAAACTCCTGAGAGGTCAGAGGGTAAGACAAGCCCCATCTTACAATGTGGAGAATAAGAGTACAGAAGTAAAAATTCTTAAATCACATTAGGAAACAGGAAGGTGAGATGACCCAGTACACAGAGCTGTTCATTCTCTTCCCTGTTCTTGCATGTGCAAGAGGGAAGCCTAATATCCTGGGCCTCGAAACACTGGGGTCAGATTTCAGACCCTGCAAAAGGAAATGGAAAGGCCCTCTTCTGACTGAAAAACAACTGCAAAAACAAATATCATTCTAGCAACAAACTATCAAAGCCTGTAAGGATGTTTTTGCTCTAACTTCCTGGTCATGACATTCACCATAAAGGATGTGCTTCCTGTTTCTTTTTCTAATCAGCATGATGAGTTGATGAACCACACTTTAGTGCCATGCAGAGGCTGTACTCCAGAATTTAAAGGGACAATTAGAAAAGGAAGGGGGAAGGGAACATGGTTGGATAATCAATTTTACAAAAAAATGTCCTAAGGGCCCCTTTGCTGTACAGTTTTCATTTTTATGACACTGAAGTTCTAATCAGGATCTAAAGTAGATTTCTTAAACTCAAAATCAGATTTTAGATATCTGCTCACTAATTGGCCAGCTCTTTAAGAAAACGGAACTAGTTCTAAGTAAGAAGCAAGCTGAAATTAGTAGCAACTTTGGCCAAGCGGCAGTTAGGTGAAACACAAAGGATTTGAGAATGACACGTAGGGAATGAATAAAATGAAAAGATGTACAAGAGGTCTGGGGTCTGATATCAAAGGAGAAATTAGAGAGTGACTGAGGAAGAGCTCAAAGAGCTGGAAGACTTTGCTTTGAAGAACAGTAAAAAGGAAGGATGAGATACAGAGGCTCTATAAAAGGCTAAATTAGACCTGACCAACATAGCAGCGTGCTGATAAAATCAGGCCCCCCTACTCCCCTGACAATTGAGGGTCTAGTTCCTTTATATTCTCATTCCACTGGGTATGCTGGGTAATGGGGGGGTGGGGAAACACTGTCAAAAATGTTTGCACTACAAGGGTTTAAAACCTGCACATTGCCAGTTCTTGCCATTGCTGTTGTTTTGTCTAATACTTTGCAGTAAAGGCATAAGTTTAAATATGGGATCCTCAGCCAGTATTGCAGAGAATGACTTTGACTATTCATTTACACAGCGTTCTCTTGAGGCTCTTTGTAATTCCATGCCACGTGGATGGTATGTTCTCTTAGGAAAAATAAAAAGGAAGCAATTGGCCTGCCCTCTCCCAGCCTACAAGTCTTACTTGCTCTCCCAGGCTCTCTGCCCTTATCTAGTTCATACCATGTGAGTCAGGAATAAGTCAAGTCACCGAGCATTTTGAGGAGACTGAGCTGAAGTGAGTGGTGTTTATACATAGAAAGCTCATTAGAAACTAAAGTCCATGTGAATGTGGGCTCTGCGGATGAGGATGGAGCTGCAGAGAGCCCTGATAACCATAGTAAATCCTCCTTGTCAAAAAGGCAGAACTGAGGGTAGGCAGGCTGTGCTCTGGCCACAATCCCAAACTGTGGGAGGTGGAATACTTAGTAACTCAAAGTTGCCCAACTTTCTGCTTCAGTCACCATACTCCACAAGTCTGCTAGGTTGTCAGCAATTCATAAGCATTTATTCAGTCACCTAATAAACATTTGTAAGTCAACTATTATGCACAAGGCAGTCTTGTAGATACAGAGAATTCAAAGAAACAATTCTTGCTTTTGGAAAGTTCACACGTGTGGTGGAACAGACAGGCATACAAATAACTAAATCTGAGTATGACCATTTCTAGTATAGAGGTTTAAAAACTGCTATAGGAGAATAGAAAAGGGACAATTAATTCTGCCTGTAAGAGGTGGGTGGGTGGAGGCAATCCAGGGAAACCTTCACAAAGAAAATGACATTTGGAATGGCTCTTCAAAGATGAGTAGGATTATCAAAAGGCAGAGAAGGTGTGAAGTAATTTACAAGTGAAGAAAAGCATAAGAGCAAATGCTCAGAATGGGAAAGTGAACAGTGTTTTTTTTAATGAAAAAAATAGACAAATTCATAATCATAATTGGTGTTTCAAGACTTCTCTCCCAATAGTTGATAGAGTAAGTAGACAAAAATTAAGATTATAGAAAACTTGAAATATCTCAACCAATTCTTCCACCCAGGGTGGTTTGTGCATGGAGGGGCATGTGACCTATTTAATTATTGAATGAATAAATGAATTAAAGAATAAACTAAGTAGGATCTTGTATAGCACGGATTGTATGCCACAAGGCACATAAACTTTATCTTGTATGCAGTAGGGACCCAAAGGAGTTTTATTTCATAAGAGAAAGACATGATCATATCTATAAGTAAAAGCAAACAAACTAGTAAAAACACCATCTTCAAGTATATTATGGAAAATGGGCAAGTGTAGAAGGGACCGGAAGCCAAAGACAGGAAGACCAGGTAGGAGGCTTGTACAGTGTTTAGGAGAAAAATAATGAAAGGCTGAACTAGGTCAGTGGCAGGTAGGCTGCAGAGGAGTGAGGTAGATTTGGAAGATATTTTAGAAGTAGAATTAGTAGAATTTGACAATTACTGACTATGAAAATTATGAAAGACCTAGAGAGTGCACCATATATTCTGGCTCAGAAACATGATAATGCCATTTTAACCAAGATAGGGTACACAAGTGGAAAGGTGGAATTTAGAAGGTGGAGATTAAAATTTCAGTTTTGAAGAAATTGGAGTTCAGAGTACCTGTGGGACAGCCAAGTGAACACATCTAGCAGGAAAATAGTGCATGTAACCAGGAAGAGACATAAAGACTAGACTGCTAAATCTAGAAGCTTAAAATCGTCTGGGGTTCTTATCCCTGGTTGCAAATTAGAATCACCACAAAGTTAAAATAAACAAAAAATACTACTGATGCCCCGACTGCACTCCAGCCTAAATAAATCAGTATATCTTGGGTGAGACCTGTATAAGAATATGTTTTAAAAGCTCCCCAGGTAATTCTAATAAGCAGCCAGTGTTGAGAAGCACTAACAGAGTGGACAGCTCATAACAAGGGAGCAGAAACTCAGGGAAAGTATAAAGTGGTATTTAAAAGGAACGTTAAGGGAAAATGCTGGCAAAACCCACAACTTTTTAGGGGTAGTCAGAGGAAAACAAGGTAATGATGGAGGCTGAAAAAGAGTAGCAAGAAAGATATGGAAAGACCCAGGATAAAGTGGTGTCACTTGAGCAAAAGGAGAAGAGAGTGTCAAAAAGGCAGGCATGTCCAATAGCATCAAATGCTCAATAGTGTCCCAATGTACCAGCCGAGGTTGGTTTAAAGATGAACTAGCCATTGCCTATTAAAGAACGAGGTAGTTCTAACTAAAGGCGAGAGGGAGAGACAGGTCACAAAAGTTGTGAATCTTTTGGATACTGTTCAGCTGTGGTGAGGGCTAGATGTCCAAGAGAGAAGCAAGGAATTTTTTTTCTCACATCTTTATTGGAGTATAAATGCTTTACAATGTTGTGTTAGTTTCTGCTGTACAACAAAGTGAATCGGGTATATGGTATACATATATCCCCATATCACCTCCTTCTTGAGCTTCCCTCCCACCCTCCCTATCCTATCCCTCTAGGTGGTCACAAAGCATCGAGGTGATCTCCTTGTGCTATGCAGCAGCTTCCCACTAGCCATCCATTTTACATTTGGTAGTGTATATACGTCAATGCTACTCTCTCAACTTCATCCCAGAGAAGCAAGGATGTTAAAAGCTGAGTGGCTAGGGGGAATGCCAAAGGTAAAACCTGCCAGTCCCATAACTCTTCCCTGCCTGAAGCCTCTGAACACCTAACTGAAAAGGAGTAAGTAGAGCTATGCTTCATAGTCGCCTTCTTTGGGAAAAACAGAAAGATCTATAGGTAGTTCTGTAATAATCAGAGTAGCTCTCACAAACTAGATAATCGTGCGGGGCAAAGGGGAAGGGGTTAGGGGAGGGTACTTAGTGCATGTGTGCAAACATTAGCCCAATCACAGCACAGTGACTGGTAAAGTCGTTACTCCTTGTCATGTCAAACTCTGAAGACAGCCACAGGATCTTAAAACACTACTTCAGAGCTATAGAAGGAATGTATTACAGTGCCACCTGCTGGTAATGCTAAGACCAGAAACAGGTTCCTTTTTTTAAAAAATCATTAATTCCCTGAGGCTGAAGATTAAAGAATACAAATAAACTTCATTCTGATTTATAATTAAAGGTGATGGTCTACTCAGTAATTTCTTTTATTCAAAAGACATTTTCAGAATTGAAAATAAATCTTGGATTGAACCTTCCTATTATAGCAAATGGAAAGCACGGGAACAGATACACTAGAAGTCTAAGAAGGTCCCACCAACCTTGCCCCATGTCTTCCAATATGAGGCACCTCAACCACATTTCCTTTCTAGACTCTCAATATATTTCCTATAAATTTAAAATTGGATATATAGTCAAGACACCATCTGTCTAGCTACTTGTTTCTGCGCAAATATGTCTCCTCAACTACTTGAATCTTATACTATCCTCCAGGCAATCTGGGCTACTGAGTACTCAAAAATAGCATGAATTTTAGGCATCCATACATTTGCACCTGCTGTTCTCTCTGCTATGACTATCGCCCCCATCACTATTCCTAACCCAGTCTTCAAAGTCAATGTCAAAAGACACCTCTTTCATGAAGTCTTCCCTTATCACCCTCACCCCCAGCTGGGAATAATATCTTCTTCATAGGAACTGTATCTGTACCTCTTTTATTACACTTATTATTTTATACCATTTACAAGAGTTGTAAATAGGACACATCTGTGGTAGAGTGAAAAGACCATGAACTTTGGAATAAGTCCATGGTCCTAAACCTGGATTTGCCATTTAATAGTTGGGGACCTCAGATAAATGCAACTTCCCTAAGCTTCAGTCTCCTTGTCTATAAAATGAAGATAATGGTGCCCATACAAAGGGGCAGCATGGCAGAGGATTTAAGAGAAGGACTCAAGAGCCAGATGAACCTGGGTTTAAATCCTGGCTCTGCCCCTTACTAGCTATATAAAAGTGGTCAAATTATTTAGCTGCTCTAAGCCTCAGTTTCCCAATCTGGAAAATGAGACAATATGGGACCTACCTACCTACCTACCTCAGTATCTTTGCATGACAAGACAATGTATACAAAGTGCCTGGCATATAATAGCACTCATTGCATATTAGTTTCTCCCTTCCCCTATGATTTACTGAATTCCTTGGGGACAAAGCACATGCCCCATCCATTTCTGATCACTTAAATGCTGGCACCTGCCCAGCACAGGAGCTTTAACACAGTCTGCTTGTATTTTGGTAAGTTAATAAATGCCACATTTCTATAACATTCTTTAGGAGAATTTAGTTCCAGGCAACTACTGTCTCATTCCTCTACAAAGCAGTGATGCCAAATATGTGTCACCCATCTCAAAGGTTTAATGGGTGCCTCTTGAAACCATGTGTTTCTTGTCTGTAGCCATTTAGGGAGAGCACATTTACAAAACAGCTCTCCTAAGTCATACCCGAAGAAGCAGGGCCTGACTCTACTTAGCCTGGGGCAAGGTCATTGAATTTCAAGGCATTTCCTTTAGAGAACAGTTCTGATGCAATCATCACAAAACAATGTGCTTCTCTATGACAGTTTCAGATAAATATTTGGAAGCAAAAATAGGGCAAGAATCAGAATATGAACAAAAGTTTAAACTTGCATATTCAGTATTCCTCTAATGGACCAGAGGTGTCGTACATATTTTAAGAATTCTCTGGATGCCAGCTTTCCCCAAGGACCAAACTACAATAGGCATTAATGTTATACTTTTGCAGAACACTTACTTCATTTAGGGCAAATTACACCTGTAGAAGTTAACAGAACCAAAAGGGATGCACTTTAGCCTGACATGCCCATGAGTTGGGTTATGATAAAAACTAACCTAGGACTTCCCTGGTGGCTCAGTGGTTGAGAGTCCGCCTGCCGATTCAGGGTTCGTGCCCGGTCCGGGAAGATCCCACATGCCGCGGAGCGGCTGGGCCCGTGAGCCATGGCCGCTGAGCCTGCGCGACCGGAGCCTGTGCTCCGCAACGGGAGAGGCCACAACAGTGAGAGGTCCGCGTACCGCAAAAAAAAAAAAAAAAAAAAAAAAAAAAACTAACCTAGTAGAAATTACAGGCACTCAAATGTTCTCTCTGCCCTGGCAAATACAATATCCTTTCATTCCAAAACAACGGAGTAGAAAGGCGCCCATTTACTGCAGTTCTTGGCTGTTCTTGTGGGTGGGCTAAATCCCAACATTAAAATTATTTATTCTTATTTCCTTCTCATTCTTCCCCCATACGGACAGTGATAAATCCAACATGATACCAAGCTTGGTAACTTCTGTATTTGGATGATGCTACAGGGCTGGACAAGATCCCCACATGGAATTGCTTTCCAGCTTTTAAATTCATTAAATATTTTAATTAGCTTAATTATCCACACATTTTCATTTAAAGAGGACCGGTTTCATAAAGGACTTCAATATTTCAATCACATCAGATGTTGTTGATGTTATACAGCAACCAAAATAATGAACTTAGGTCTTAACTCACGTTCTCTCCTCTTCCTCTGCCATCCTTTGTTGCCTAACTTAATGGAATGGCCAGAGATTTTTCCATATGAACTGCTCTGCTGCTGATTTTTTTTTTATTGGAGTATAATTGCTTTACATGGTGTGTTAGTTTCTGCTCCACAACAAACTGAATCAGTTATACATATCTCTCTCTCTGTCTCTTTCTCTCTCTCTCACAGACACACACACACACACACACACACACACACACACACACACACATTTATAAGGGTCTTTAAATCCAAGAAACATACTCATCATAGCCAACATGGGGATTTTAGTAAACAATAAGATGTTTTTCATTTGGACTTAAATTAGCAAAAATTCTGTAATTGACAATACACAGTTAATAAATGTGTAATGAGAAAGGAACTCTGATGTACTGTTGGTGGAAATATAGATTTGGTACACTGACATTGATGGGCAACTTTTAGCATCTTTCAAATTTTTAAATAAAAAATTTATCCAATATTTCCACTTCTGAAGATCTCTCCTACAAAATCATTTTCTCTTCTAGTGCACTAAGATCTATATAGTAGGATGATCCTCCCAGCATTGTTTTGGAGTAGCAAAAACCTAGAGATAAAACCTTAACCTCCATAGATAGCACACAGGTTTAAATTTATAATAAATCCACACAATGGAAAACTGCATGGTATTTAAATTTTTGAGTTAAATATGTATTGCCAAGGATTAGAGGTTCTAGGTATAAATATCAGAAATATGTGACAAATCAAGTTGGAGAATAGCATAGGCAGTATGAGTCTAAGTTTGAAAAATACATGATTTAGGCTATATACATATATACCCAAAGAAACTATCTGGAAGAAACTATATGAAGTGTAATGATTAGTTATCTCTGGGAATAAAATTATAAGAGAGTCTTCTATTTTGATATTGTTTGAACTTTTATTAAGCATAATATACTATTGTACTAAGAAAAATATCAAAACAATTCCACTACTTGATTTCCAAGACACAGTAAGTTAAAAAAACAAGGACCAAAAAAGTAAATAGTCATGTTTTGCTACATTTTAAGTATGAAACAAGGAGAAATAAAAAACATTGGTTTATGAAAGAAAGGAAGGAAATACCAGAAGCTAAAGAAATTACTTACAAATAGTGGTGTGTGTGACCAGGTGGAAGAAATGGGTATGGGAATTAGATTTCTTTCATTTATTCTTTTTTCTATAACTCTGAATTTTCAGTAACATAAATGTTCTATGTATTCAAAAATAAAATTTAATCAAAAAGGATAAAGCTAATTGGGTACAGACACAAATTACTTTATATATTGAATTAACATAATCACAGAGAAAATTAATTCAAGTAATTTTTGAACATAACACTGACTATACAGATTCAGGAGGATGACTTCTAAGGACAAAAATATTTGTAAAATATCTTGTACTTTATTTAGTAGGTTTGTTGTTGGTAGTAGTTTTGGTGTGGTAGTTCTGAAATCATTTTGTATGAACTAAAGATAAAATAATTAAGTAAGTATTAATACATCAGTGTTGATGGGAATGAGGGTTCCCACTGTCAGAAAAGGAGATAAAAATATGGAATGGGTAAAGGTGAGGAAGAACCTTGTCATACTGGATTTGAATTGGAAGTATCAGAATTAAATCACAATTTTTAAAAATGATTTCTAAATACCATTTTCCACTAAAAGAAATCAGGAAAATGGCTAATTACAGAGCTGGGGCAGAGAAAGTAGGAATGTAACCCTGGCACACCTTTATGACAAAAAGCAAGGAAGTGCTGAAAGAATGATGCAGTATCAAAAGGTAACAGTAAAAATTCCACTTTAGGCTATGATGATATAAACTGGAACTAGACTAGCTTTATCCACAGGAAGCAATGATAAAAGTGGGCAAAATATATGAAGAAACTGTTTTCAGACCATGCAAGACTGTGATCTCAAAGAAAAGAAGAACTCATGTGGTAAGGTCCACAATCAAACCAACTCTCCAACTGGAGACAAATCCCCAACAATGGCTCAGTGAATTGAAGTCCTAACAGCTCAGGAGTCCTGCTGAAGCTACAGAGATCAGGAAAGCTACAGTGGCTGGAACCTTAACTAAAAGAAGAGAGTTCACTGAGGGGAGCCTATAAAATCTATATGGGAGTTCTCTCTGAATCTTTGGCTGAAGACTGGGCTGAACAAGCACACAGCATGACTGCCAGTCTTTTGATCAGACTGTGACCACAACAGAGTTAATAATAAAAGTGATACTAGAGGACAAACACTGCTGGGGAATATCTTGTTAACATCTGAGCATTCAGCTAAGATTCCAGAAAAGTCCTGCTTTAGGAGAAAGAACTATGTCACAGACTATGGCCTACTCTACACCTTCCCCAACAAAGCCTAAAGTCAAGTCTTAATAAGATGCAGAGGAGAGCGAATGGAGCCTACGTTTCAGCAAAGCTGGAACTCCTGGCTTGGGGTCTGTCCTTTCTGCTATTATGGTAGCTGCCATGGAGCCCCAGGGGAGGGCAGCCTCACTGCACTGCCAAATCTGGAGGGGCCCCACCAGCAAAGCTGTGATCATCCTGGGGACCGTGGACCAACCATGTGGCTGACAGGGTCTTGGTGCTATGGCCTGGTGTCAGGTCTGAGCCTCTGAGGTAGGAGAGCTGAGTTCAGGACAGTGGACCACGAGAGACCTCCTGGCGCCACATAACATCAAACGGCGAGATCTCTCCCAGATATCTCTGTCTCAACACTAAGACCCAGCCCCACCCAACGGCCAGCAAGCTCCAGTGCTGCATGCCCCATGCCAAACAACTAACAAGATAGGAAGACAAACCCAACTATTAGCAGAGAGGCTGCCTAAAATCATAATAAGTTCACAGACAACCCAAAAAAAAACAACTGACGCAGCCCTGCCCACCAGAAAGACAAGGTACAGCCCCACCCACCAGAACACAGGCACCAGTCTCCTCCACCAGGAGCCTACAGGAGCCACTGAACCAACCTCACCCACTGGGGGCAGACATCAAAAACAATGGGAACTAACGAACCTGAAACCTGCACAAAGGATACCTCAAAGGCAGTAAGTTAAACAAAATGAGAAGACAGAGAAATATGCAGCAGATGAAGAAGCAAGATAAAAACCCACCAGACCAAATAAATGAACAGGAAATAGGCAGTCTACCTAAAAAAGAATTCAGAGTAATGATGGTAAAGATGATCCAAAATCTTGGAAATACAATGGAGAAAATACAAGAAAAGTATAACAAGGACCTAGAAGAACTAACGAGCAAATAAACAGTGATGAACAACACAATAACTGAAATTATAAACACTCTAGAAGGAATCAATAGCAGAATAACTGAGGCAGAAAAACGGATAACTGACCTGGAAGATAAAATAGGGGAAATAACTGCCACAGAGCAGAATAAAGAAAAAAGAATGAAAAGAATTGAGGACAGTCTCAGAAACCTCTGGGAAAACATTAAACACATGAACATTTGAATTATAGGGGCCCCAGAAGAAGAAAAGAAAAATAAAGAGTCTGAGAAAATATTTGAAGAGATTATAGTTGAAAACTTCCCTAACATGGGAAAGGAAATAGTCAATCAAGTCCAGGAAGCGCAGAGAGTCCCATGAAGGATAAATCCAAGGAAAAACATGCCAAGACACATATTAATCAAACTATCAAAAATTAAATACAAAGAAAATATATTAAAAGCAGCAAGGGAAAAGCAACAAATAACATACAAGGGAACCCCCATAAGGTTAACAGCTGATCTTCCAGCAGAAACGATGCAAGCCAGAAAGGAGTGGCAGGACATATTGAAAGTGATGAAAGGGAAAAACCTACAATCAAGATTACTCTGGGCTTCCCTGGTGGTGCAGTGGTTGGAGGTCCGCCTGCCAATGCAGGGGATGCGGGTTCGTGCCTTGGTCCAAGAGGATCCCACGTGCGGTGGAGCGGCTGGGCCCGTGAGCCATTGCCACTGGGCCTGCACGTCCGGAGCCTGTGCTCCACAACGGGAGAGGGCACAGCAGTGAGAGGCCACGTACCGCAAAAAAAAAAAAAAAGTTTACTCTACCCAGCAAGGATCTCATTCAGATTTGACAGAGAAATTAAAAACTTTACAGACAAGCAAAAGTTAAGAAAATTCAGCGTGACCAAACCAGCTTTACAACAAATGCTAAAGAAAGTTCTCCAGGCAGGAAACACAAGAGGAGGAAAAGACCTACAAAAACAAACACAAAACAGTTAAGAAAATGGTAACAGGAACATTCAAAGCGATCATTACCTTAAATGTAACTGGATTAAATGCTCCAACCAAAAGACATAGACTGGCTGAATGGATACAAAAACAAGACCCATATATATGTTGTCTACAAGAGACCCACTTCAGATCTACAGACACATACAGACTGAAAGTGAGGGGATGGAAAAAGATATTCCATGAAAATGGAAAGCAAAAGAAAGCTGGAGTAGCATTTCTCATATCAGAAAAAATAGACTTTAAAATAAACAATATTACAAGAGACAATGAAGGACACTAAATAATGATCAAGGGATCAATCCAAGAAGAAGATATAACAATTGTGAATATTTATGCACCCAAAAGAGGAGCACCTCAATACATAAGGCAAATGCAAACAGCCATAAAAGGGGAAATCGACATTTACACAATCATAGTAAGGGACTTTAACACCACACTGTCACCAATGGACAGATCATTCAAAATGAAAATAAATAAGGAAACACAAGCTTTAAAAGACACATTAGACCAGATAGACATAATTGATATTTATAGGACATTCCATCCAAAAACAATAGAATACGCTAAGTGGTCATGGAACATTCTCCAGGATAGATCATATCTTGGGTAACAAATCAGCACCTGGTAAATTTAAGAAAATTGAAATTGCATCAAGTATATTTTCCACAATGTTATAAGACTAGATATCAATTACAGGAAAAAAACTGTAAAAAAAAATTCAAACACATGGAAGCTAAACAATATGCTACTAAATAACCAAGAGATCACTGAAGAAATCAAAGAGGAAATAAAAAAATACCTAGAAACAAATGACAATGAAAGCACGACAACCCAAAACCTATGGGATGCAGCAAAAGCAGTTCTAAGAGGGAACTTAATAGCAATACAATCCTACCTCAAAAAACAAGAAACAGCTCAAATAAACAATCTAAACTTACACCTAAAGCAATTAGAGAAAGAAGAAGAACAACAACAGGAACAAAAAAACAAAGTTAGCAGAAGGAAAGACATCATAAAGATCAGATCAGAGATAAGTGAAAAAGAAATGAAGGAAACAATAGCAAAGATCAATAATACTAAAAGCCAGTTCTCTGAGAGGATAAACAAAATTGATAAACCATTAGCCAGACTCATCAACAAAAAAAGGGAGAAGACTCAAATCAATAGAATTAGAAATGAAAAAGGAGAAGTAACAACTGACACTGCAGAAATACAAAGGATCATGAGAGATTACTACAAGCAACTCTATGCCAATAAAATGGACAAACTGGAAGAAATGGACAAATTCTTAGAAACGCACAACCTGCCGAGACTGAACCAGGAAGAAGTAGAAAATATGAACAGACCAATCACAAGTACTGAAATGGAAACTGTGATTAAAAACCTTCCAACAAAGAAAAGCCCAGGACCAGATGGATTCACAGAAAAATTCTACCAAATTTTTGGAGAAGAGTTAACACCTATCCGTCTCAAATTCTTCCAAAATATAGCAGAATGAGGAACACTCCCAAATTCATTCTACAAGGCCACAATCACCCTGACACCAAAATCAGAGAAAGATGTCACAAAAAAAGAAAACTATAGGCCGATATCACTGAAGAACATAGATGCAAATATCCTCAACAAAATACTAGCAAACAGAATCCAACAGCACATTAAAAGGATCATACACCATGATAAAGTAGGGTTTATCCCAGGAATGCAAGGATTCTTCAATATATACAAATCAATCAATGTGATACACCATACTAACAAACTGAAGGAGAAAACCCATATGGTCAACTCAAAAGATGCAGAAAAAGCTTTCAACAAAATTCAACACCATTTATAATAAAAAATCTCCAGAAAGTAGGCATAGAGGGAGCCTACCTCAACATAATAAAGGCCATGTAAGACAAACCTGCAGTCAGCATCATTCTCAATGGTCAAAAACTGAAACCATTTCCACTATGATCAGTAACAATACAAGGTTGCCCCCTCTCACCACTATTATTCAACATAGTTTTGGAAGTTTTAGCTACAGTAATCAGAGAAGAAAAGAAATAAAAGGAATCCAAATCAGAAAAGAGGAAGTAAAATTGTCACTGTTTGCAGATAACATGATACTATACATAGAGACTCCTAAAGATGCTACCAGAAAACTACTAGAGCTAATCAATGAATTTGGTAAAGTAACAGGATACAAAATTAATGCACAGAAATCTCTTGGAAAGAAAAATTAAGAAAACACTCCTATTTACCATCGCAACAAAAAGAATAAAATGCTTAGGAATAAACCTATCTAAGGAGACAAACACCTGTATGCAGAAAACTATAAGACACTGGTGAAAGAAATTAAAGATGATACCAATAGATAGAAAGATACACCATATTCTTGGACTGGAAGAAGCAACATTGTGAAAATGACTATACTACCCAAGGCTATCTACAGTTTCAGTGCAATCCCTATCAAACTGCCAATGGCATTTTTCACAGAATTAGAACAAAAATTTTCACAATTTGTATGGAAACACAAAATACCCCAGATAGCCAAAGCAATCCTGACAAAGAAAAATGAAGCTGCAGGACTCAGGCTCTCTGACTTCAGACTATACTTCAAAGCTACAGTAATCAAGGCAGTATGGTACTGGCATGAAAACAGAAATATAGACCAATGATACAGGATAAAAAGCCCAGATATAAACCCACTCACATATGGTCACCTAATTTACTACAAAGGGGGCAAGCACATACAATGGAGAAAAGACAGTCTCTTCAATAATTGGTGCTGGTTAAACTGGACAGCTACATGTAAAAGAATGAAATGAGAACACTCCCTAACACCATACACACAAATAAACTCAAAATGGATTAAAGGCCAAAATGTAAGGCCAGACACTATAAAACTCTTAGAGGAAATAATAGGCAGAACTCTCTATGGCATAAATCACAGCAAGATCCTTTTTGACCCACCTCCTAGAGGAATGGAAATAAAAAAATAAACAAATGGGACCTAATGAAACTTAAAAGCTTTTGCACAGCAAAGAAAACTGTAAACAAGAAGAAAAGACAACCCTCAGAATGGGAAAAAATATATGCAAATGAAGCCTGACAAAGGATTAATCTCCAAAATATACAAACAGCACATGCACTCAATGTCAAAAAAACAAACAAACAACCCAATCAAAAAAATGGGCAGAAGACCTAAATAGACATTTCTGCAAAGAAGACATACAGATTGCCAAGAGGCACATGAAAAGATGCTCAGCATCACTAATTATTAGAGAAATGCAAATCAAAACTACAACGAGGTATCACTTCACACCCATCAGAATGGCCATCATCAAAATATCTACAAGCAATAAATGCTCGACAGGGTGTGGAGGAAAGGGAACCCTCTTACACTGTTGGTGGGAATGTAAATTGATATAGCCACCTTGGAGAACAGTATGGAGGTTCCTTAAAACCTAAAAATAGAACTACCATATGACCCACTAATCCCACTGATGGGCATATACCCTCAGAAAACCATAATTGGAAAGGGGACATGTACCACGATGTTCATTGCAGCACTATTTACAATAGCCAGGACATGGAAGCAACCTAAGTGTCCATAGACAGATGAATGGATAAAGAAGATGTGGCACACATATACAATGGAATATTACTCAGCCATAAAAAGAAACAAAATTGAGTTATTTGTAGTGAGGTGGATGGACCTAGAGTCTGTCATACAGTGTGAAGTAAGTCAGAAAGAGAAAAACAAATACCCAATGCTAACACATATATGTGGATTCTAAAAAAAAAAAAAAGTGGTTCTGATGAACCTGGGGCAAAACAAGAATAAAGATGTAGATGTAGAGAATGCACTTCAGGACTCTGGGAGGGGGAAGGGTAAGCTGGGACGAAGTGAGAGAGTAGCATTGACATATATGCACTACCAAATGTAAAAGAGATAGCTAGTGGGAAGAAACTGCATAGCACAGGGAGATTAGCTCGATTCCTTGTGATGACCTAGAGGGGTGGGATTAGGGATGGTAGAAGGGAGATGCAATAGGGAGGGGATATGGGGATATATCTATACTTATAGCTGATTCACTTTGTTATACAGCAGAAACTAACACAACATTGTAAAGCAATTATACTCCAATAATGATGTCAAAAAAAAAGAAGAAAAAAAGATCCACTGGGGAGAAAAAGATTAGAGATTGATTCCCACCAAGTTATAGATGATCAGGATATACTTTGGGTTTTCCATTGATCTACTCTGACAAAGCATACAACTAAGCACAAAAAGTTCAAGATTAGTAATTGAACTGCTACTAGAAGAAACACCAATACCCTTTAGAGGAACATAACAGAATTCAATATCTCTACAACATAGTACCTACAAATTCCATTACTCAATAAAAAACACTTGAAGTGGGGAAAAAAAGTAACCCCCATCAAGTCAATCCAAAATGTATCTAAGATTACCCACTGTGTGCCAGCAGGACTTTGCATCCTCTTGACCACCAGGGACTATATTTTTCTAGCTGATTAAGATATCTTGGTAGCTCTGCAATTTTCCTTCAAACACCAGATCACTGAAAAGTTGTTTTATTATGGTCATCCTCCAGATGTACTGACTGCAAGATGACCAAATTTGGGTTCAGAATTTAACATACCCTCTCATCAAATTGGTCATCCTATTCCTTTCCCTTCCCTGGATATAAGAATATCCAGGCTAGGAGAGCTGAATTCCAATAATTGCCTAATACAGCTCACATTTTTATGCAGCAGCAGCAGTACCAGCAAAAGCAAGAAAAAAGTAAAGTGGACAGGTTAATCCCCCCCCCCAAAATTAAGTCCATGTATACCCTAGAGACATAATTTTTCAGGTTAGACAAAATAGTTAAATAGAAGCCCTTGTGTGATCTCTCCTTGAGAGTTATTTCCCCACCCATCCTATTAGAAATTAATTTTAGATAATTAGAAGTCCTCTACAGGCTGTTTCTGCCATTAGCCTTTGTCAAGATATTAGCCAATTCCCTGCCATAAAGACTGACACCTTTAAGTAAAGCAAACCTACTTCTCATAGAGTAGACTTTCTAAATGACCTTATCTATTTAGTCCTAAATTTAGATAATGCCAGTGCTGAAGGATCTCATGAGTTTTCTGTGAGGAAGATAACAAGCCTACACTTTGCCAATCAGCTATAATCCTTAAAATTAGATGCTGTGCATTTTAGTATGTTGTAATGTAACCAAGCCCTAGACGCAATCTCATAGCCATCTTTGCTGTTTCCCGATCCAGGTTGATGATTGGGCTTACCTAATGTGCATGGGCATTACCTAAAAGAATAACCTGTGCTGTAGCTTCTAAGAATTGCATAGCACCCAAAACCAGGAGGTTTGTTTCAATATATGCCCAGAGTAGATTTTAAAAATCAAAACAAAAAACCTTGAGTCTTATTATTTTTCCTGATTGGCAAGTACAGAAAAAGAAACTTCCATCACTTGGTCCTCTGTCTTGTGCATAAGGAGGTACTTGGCATAAGTATTTGTAGGGATCTTAGTGAAAAGGGTTCCTGTCTATAATGAACTGCACAGAAATCATTATAACTGGTGTCACATCTGGCACTAAACAGTTATAAATGTTAATGAGCAAAGGACACAATCATTTTTCATTTTTTGACTTGAAGGAAAGAAAGGAGGGGAGAAAAATAAAATTTCTAAGTTCCATTGGCTATTCCACAAACAACTATGCAAGTTTAATCCAGATCTCTTTAACTGGCAAAGGCCAAAGGACCTCACAGACTGTATGAAACAAAACTTTATACTCCATATTTGCCAGAGTAATTTTAATGTTCTTCAAACGATAAGGCCAACTCTAATAGGACCATCATAATGAGAGTGCAAATAATTATTTTTCCTACATAAAACAGTAATATTAAGAGGATTGTAGGGGCTAGGATGGGGGTTATGATGAAAGTGGCGAAATAAGGCAAGAGTGAAAACAACTGCTCCAAAGGACCCCCATCTTCATCAGCTATGTGCAACTTAATGTGTCTTTTATCCATTCCATGCTTGTTTTTATTTCTGTATTTTGAAGTAAAAAACAAACACTACACACACAAACATGCACAAACCAACATCAACCTATTAGTCTTCCCTTTCTATTCCATATACAATGTAAATAGAAGGAGGAAGGCATGAGAGAAAAGACCAACTGTATTCAAACCATTTCCACTGCCCAGACCTGTACAAAAGGATTTGTTCCAATATTACAATTGCTATATATCCTAGGAGGTAGCTGAGGGTAAACAGATGGGGAAGAGGAGACTGAAACAATTCAAATACATTCACTCTAAGGGGAATATCTCTTGGGGTAATGTTTCTTTAATAAAGCTCACTGCAGATATGACACCACTTGCCTACACTGAGAAGACAAAGCTAATAACCTGTAATAAGCCACAAACAGTCTCACACTTGATAAGAATAAAGGGGCAGAGCATTAAAATGTTGATCTTTAAAGGGCATCTGCACATCAATGATAACTACATCTGTGTGTGTGTGTGTGTGTGTGTATATATATTTTTTAAACAGCATCCCTCCTCATAAATAATAAGGAAACCAAGAAAACAAGACAGCATACGTAGGTAGCAACTTGTTTTTGTTTTTCAGATTGGATTTTACTTGAATTAAGCTATCATAATATAGATGGCTTTTTAAATTCTCAATTTTTTTTTTTTGCTTTCAGATTCTGCTATAGATATTATAACATAACCAAGTGAGGAAAATGGGATCCAGTCCAACAGGCTACATCGCTAGTAAGTAATATCTCCAAGTATTTTATTTCAGCAATAATCAATCTGAGCCAAGACTGAAAGTGAAAATGTGACTTCAAAAGTAAGGCAAGCCGCTGAGCCTGCGCGTCCGGAGCCTGTGCTCTGCAATGGGAGAGGCCACAACAGTGAGAGGCCCGCGTACAGCAAAAAAAAAAAAAAAAAAAAAAAAAAAAAAAAAAAAAAAAAAAAAGTAAGGCAAGGAAAGACAGCCACATAAAATAGGCCAAGCTGGAGATATTATAGGTAAAATATTACACACAAATACAGCGGAAAGAGAGTCACAATATACAAAAACGTGTTAAAGACATTCATAAGTATTTAATGGGGGAGAAAAAGCCAATATATTCCCCTACCTTTACCATTCAAGAATCCTTTGGACTTGAGTAGTGTTACTCTATTATATAACCCGTGACCCACTTTTGTGAAAGATTTATTAATATACTATCAATTGAAGAACAATACTATTCTTTAGCAATTTCAATTATCAAGTATTCTCGCCTTAGAAAACAAACATTAACCAAACTCCAAGCTCCAGCCAGTATTTATTGCTTTGAAAAATAGGCATGTACTTTATTGCCTGGGCTTTAGACTTAATGAGAAATTAAAGAGCATACATTTAAGTCTAGGAAGTAACTGAATTAGAAGCCAGCAGAAAGCCCCATCCATAGTCTTTTGTTTTCATATACCAATACATTTCTCAACGTCTTACTGGAATGATTACAGACAGAAAATCAATTCTTAAAATCTCATGCATGATTTGTAATTATAGCTAAAATGTATAATCAACGCTGAAAGACATATATATCCAAGTGTTATTAAACAATGATTAAGCTTTGATTGGGATATCTACTGGCTACAGCTAATCTCTTAGTACAATCATGGTTGCCTACCAGACCACCATGTTCCAAGAATAGATATTTATTCTCAAGAAATTCCTCTTCAGGCAATTAGCTAATATTTCCAAACTTGGAAGCTTTAAACCTCTGCCTCTTAGGGATTTGGTACAAATGTGAAGATGTGAGGAACTAAAGCTCACTGATATTTGTCAAAAACTTTCATTTAAACTGTAACACTGCATATGCAATTAGGAGGCAAAGAATATATACTTTTAAAGGTTTCCTGTCTTCTCATTTGCAAATGTTTGCTCCCAGGTGTATACGCACTAGCAAATGTAACCAACCCTAAGAAGGCCCTTAACATTTTATTGTCCACTGAGAGTATATTGCCACTGAAGTTGAACAAAATTCCACTGGTTTCCCAGCATTTTGTCAGTGGTAGGCTAAAATCTCATTTTTACTTTGGCTACTCTCCAACATAGCTGGATTACAAGTGCTTCTGTTTAAAGATATTTGTAGTTAAAGACACAGATGCTCTCTAGATGCTCACAAAAGCATATATTTTTGAACAAATCATGAGAAGTTGCCAGCAACTTACCAGAATTTCTCTTTGACACCATCTTCAAATTTGTGCTGACTACAGAACAGACCACAAGGGCCAAAAGAAATGGTGGCTTCATTGTTCACTTTCCTTGGCAGCTGAAAAGTCAAAAAAGGATATGAAGTTTGAATAACAGATCTTGGCCTCAACAAAGCAGCAGCTATAATTTCACATACCTTGAAGACACATTACAGAAACAATGACATTTTGGTGATTTCTGGCTTTATTTTTATGCAAATGGAAGAAAATATGAAAGTTCACAATTGCATCATGTCAAAGTTCCTTGCTCAGAACTTTCAATGGTTTCCCACTGGATTTAGAGTAAAATCTGAACCCCCTCCATTAGGCTTTCATGGGTCTGCAGGTAGGGCCCCTGCTGCCTCTTTGATCTTATTCCACAGCACCTTCCCCCTTGTTGGCTATGCTCCATCTACTATGGACATTGCACTTGTCCCTGGAACATGCCTTAGTCATTTCCTCCTCATGGCCTTTGCATTAGGTCTTCCTGCTGGAATACTCCTCCTCACACTTCACTCACATTCATTAACATTCTATAGGTTTCAGTCCCACAAAAAGGCCTTTCCTGACTACCCAATCTTAAAGTCTCACTCTGTCATTCACTAGCTCACCTCCTTGCTTGTTTTATTCATAAGACTGATCAGCACTTACAGTTATTGTGTTTATGTGACAGGAAGAGATTTTACTCAACTTTGACATTGATGGTGTAAAATCAGCAGCACCGAGCCTTAAATAATTGGAATGAAACTGTTCCGAAATGAAAAATAACTGAGAAAAGTATGGAACTGAGATATTGTTAAGATCCCCCCAAAAGGTAATAGAATTGACTAAAGCACGATCATTGGTAGGCATTTGGGGAAAAAACAAAAACGTTTTTAAGTGTTTATTCCATTGAGTTAAGACTTTTCAGTAAATCGGTTCCTATATGAGGGCTCATTTAGAATCCTTTACAAATCAGAATATAAGCACTACAGAGGTACATTGGGTACATCATAAACCCAAGATAGAAAAATAGCAAAGGGGACCATGAGGGTGAAACCACAGAGATCCCTGAAATAATGGATGGAAGCAAACCTGAATGGAAAGACAAAAACAATCTATGGATAACATTTAAAAATCCAGAATTCCATATAATGATTTGTTTTCTGAATAATTGGTTTGTACCTAAAAATGCAGAACCTTACCCAGAATGTAAGAGTAACAGGATGATATCAAGTGTTGGGTGGGATCCTCTTTTCCCAGAATTGACCAAAAGATCCACCTGATATCCTAAATTCAGAAAAATTCATGTTTGGGTGAGGCCACCAGTTCAACTATTCAGTGCAGCTAGTTCCTTATCACACTGCCCCCACCACCACCAACTCCCTCAATAAACAGAGGTCTGGGAAGGAAGAGGAGGTCTTCTGATAACAAAGACAGGCTTTGCTTTCCCAGTTGTCATGCTGGACTTCCCTTGTACCCCTGAAACAGGAATAAAGAACCCTGGGGAGAGATGGTATGCTGGAGATTTCCAGATGACCAGGGGGCCAGGACTCATCCCTATCCATCCCCAACATACACCAAATTTCCGGGTCCCAAGAAGCATGGAAGTTGGATTTGGCATATTACCAAAGATCCATCTTGGATTGGGTAAACAGATGATTCTTGTCATAGGCTTTGCAACATGGGGCAAAATGAGTACACCTGAGAGGAAAGTGGTATGCTGCTACCAGCTAAAACTGAGGGAAGATGTAATCACATCTTTCCAGGGACTTCCAATGTCCAGAGGAGATGCTTGGGGGAGAATCTCATCGTCAGGCCTGTTGTAACTACTACCTGTTTATACAGCACATATAGACAGCTAGATGAGAAGTTCTGACCAACCAAGGAGAAGACACAGGCAATCACAAGCATTTCTTTTTCCTCTCCCTTTTCTCCAGTCACACCTATCCCAATGCAACACCAAAGGAGAAGGTACAGAGGAAAGACGGGGAAGAAGGGAAAATGTGTGAAAACCTACCATGCACCCTCCAAATTCCTAGCCATGAGAGCCACATGTCTCCTCTGTTTGAAAAAAAAAAGAAAAGGTAGATACAATATTCGAATCAGATAGGATCTTGGACTAAGACGAAGTCTTTAAAATCAGATCAAAACTCAGAAAACATCTGAAAAATGATAGAATCAAACTGAAATGTTTATCACTGTCCCTGACTCCTAGTGGAAAAAGGAAGTACAGTAGAGCACATGAAGTAGCAATTAGGAAAGATAGTACCATTCCATGTTTATACTTCAATGAGTTGAAACACTTAATAAATCAGTTACATTTATGAGCTGGGTTGTTTTTACCCACTCCTTGACCACCAGCGTGTAAGCTTCATGCGGGCAGTAACTTAGTCATTAGCTGTTGTATTCTCAGCATCTATCATAGACCTGGACATGTAATAGGTTATCAGTAAATATTTTAATGAATGAAAGGGGAATATCAATGTAGATAACAACATATCAAGGGTTCAAGTAACACAAATAAACGGCAGCTTTCAGTGGTTTTCTTCCCAAGTTACCCATTTATTTGAAATAGAATCTCTCTTATCTAATATATGATTATCCAAATATGAGATGGGCCCCATCTCCTGCTGTAGCAGACTCTGTTGGTACCCTATCCATATTCTCTTGGGCCTCCCAAAAGTCATCTGCACAGAAGTCTTCCTATGTTTCTTTGCCAGAGGTGCTTCTCTATCTGCAAAAGCAGCTTGAATAGCATAGGAGGCTGACTGGAAGTTCCAGGTTGTTAACACACCATGAGTGATTCTCATTCAATGATGGGAGTTGGTGAATAAATACCCCAGCTTCCTCACCCCTTGGAATGTTCCAGTAGGAATGAATGACAAACTGCTCATTAGCACACTCTATTGGCTTTTCCTCCCTTCTAGTCTGACTTTGCCATTCCCTTGCAGTAATTGCTGGGATCACCTCCCAAATAAACTACTTACACCCAAATCCTTGTGTATGAGTCTGCTTTTGGGAGATCCCAAACCAAGACTCTGAAAATACCATTATAAACTCCACATATTTCTTTGTTTTATATAGACTATCTGTCCAATTTCCAGCTCAAAAGATTATGTAGCCTCTGGACTTTCAAAAGAAGGCTTATACTTCAAATTTTTCCTGAACCACAGGTACATTCTAGCTCTCCTGTCTTGTCTCCCTTTTTAGAACTTATATCACCCCCAGTGACTTTGATAAGAACATTGGCTCATCTCTGATTTAGCTCTTCCTGCCGTATTCACTCAGTTACCAACTCAACCTTGCTGGTTAGCTTTTAGGAGATTTCCAGGTTCTCCCTACCCTCAACCCATCTTACTCATGATTGTACCTTCACTATTTCTGTCTAAAAGTTGACAGTTTGTAAGGACTATAATTTGCCTAGAATATCATTTTAAGGATTCTAATATTTTGTACATGGTGACAAAATTAAAGATTATTTGAAAAGGACTTTTTAAAATGTTACTTTACCCAGTAGTTATAATTTTTACCCAAAGCAAGAACTATACTTCATACCTGTTATTCAGAGATATTAAGGGTAGAAAACAGCTGACCCAAAAATATTTCTACTTCCTTAGTCAACCCCTTCCTATTCTTTGTGAAATAAAATGCTTAATGCTTGACTTTGACTAGTGAAATAATCATGGGAATTGAATATGTTAACCAAAGAATTATTTCATATACTCCCCTTCTTTTCAATTAAAATCAGTGGGGATTAGAAAAACTGGATGTATTGAGTGTTTTAATCTGTATATTTGCCAATCCTATTTCCACAGGAGAGTTCATTAATTCAACAAACTCTGATGAATAACTATATTTTATGATAATAATTATAACATTGAGCATTTTTTGTGTGCCAGATAATGTACTGGACTGTGATATTGTATTTTATCCTATTAATGACAATGTGAGCTATTATTATCCCCATTTTACTTTTCAGAAAACTGATACTTGTGGCTTATCCAAGACCACAACAATAGTAAATTAAGGAAGAAAGGATTTCATTTTAGTTCTGTGTGACTACAAAGCCCAAACTCTTAACCACTATTAAACTATATTTGCCCTAGAAGTTAGATGCTATGGGAGTTATAAACCATGTCTAAGATTATAAAACATCACTTCTTGCCATCTAGTATGCATGCACACTGGAGTGCTTAGTCAAGTGCAAGACAATAGAGAACAACCTGTATATGTTAGGTGCTAAGGGAATATAGAATAAGAAGCGTGTTTGGTAGCATGTTCAGTAGGTGATTCAGATTTCCCACTGAAAGGGAAAATCTGCCAAACTGCCAATTCAAACAGTCAAAAAGAAAGGCCAGTGCAATCAATCTCCTAGCAGTGCTCATCTGCAACAGCAATCCACTTGAAATATCATCACTGATCAAGGAATGTGACCACTGGGTTCCCAACATACGTTTCCACACATCCGTTTAAACATTAAAAGTATCAGAAGCAGCTCAGGTTATCCCCTGGAAATCTTACACTGAAATTTAGGTTTATTACATTATAACTTTTCCCTCTTTGTGATTTTACAACCAACTTACAGTTGTGTGAAAAAAGTGTACAGAAGCATGTATAATATTTTATATGATGGCAATTATGCTGCTATTCAATTATTTTGAAATTACTTTTTTCCCCCATAAAAAGGGTCTTCCCCTTACAGTGGCTATAAATATGCAGTGGTCCTTATGCCTAAAGTTCATACCCCCCTGAGGGCTTTGTGTTTACTGATTCCCTAAGGGGAGTATGTAAAAATCCCAAAAGGCCACATGAGGAATTCTAAAGACTGAAGACACTGACACAGTGGCTAATGAAGGCATTAGTATTCCTCTCCTTTGAGTACCAAATCTTAATATGAGTAGGGCCATCTTGAAAAGAGAGTTTTAAAAAATGTAATTGAACTAAATCTTTCAACAATAACTGTAATGATAATGTTATGCTCGAATGATTTTCAAGTATAGTTTATAAATTACCTTCTCCACTTTACTTTCTTCCTCCCTTAAAGTACCAGGCATGTCAGGTTCCTGGTTCATGTTAATTTTTTAAAGCATCTGTATGGCATACTCTTGACTCTAGAAGCCAAAACAAGTTTAACTTATGAATATATCCTGACACAGTTGAAAGATCCAACTAGATATATCAGCTAGGCTGCAGAGAATATGCAATTATATCATTTCTTAATATATTCTTGCTATCAGAGACAATTTTGTTACTTATGATATCTTCCAATCATTTGGATCAGCCAGTCATATATAAATAATCTCCAAAAAACTGGAAATTATAAACACACAGACACACAGCCCACATATATATCACAGATGTATTATTTATAAAGATAATTAACTTTCAAAGACAGTTCTGTAGTTAACACACATTCATCTCAATCTCTTATATTTTCTACTTCCACAGTCATCCTCAATGAAGTCTGGTATTCATATAGAGATGACCCAGAGGTCTCATTAGATCTTCAATCAGGAAACAAAGATGCAATAATGTTAATGAGATTCTACTTACTCAGGAGAAAAAGTTGGTTCTCAATTTGACTCAAATTTGGAAGATTTCAATAGTTATGTAGTCCAACCATCAACCAATGAAGAAATCATTTGATAAACTATCCCTGTATCTACCATGTCCTCAGCTACTTCCTATTTCACGAAAACAACTATATGAAGGGGCAGCCCATTCTATTATTAGCTTTAATACTTATAAATGGAGGTAGAAAGAGACATGGAAAACGAAAGGAAGAAAGCCAGAAATACAGAAGTAGGAAGACACAGACAGCTAAAGATAGAGAGACAGATGGATAGGAAACAGATGGAAAGAGAAAAAATACACACAGAGGAGAAATGGAGAGATAGATACAACATATAGAGAAGCAGAGGCTGAGCAAAAGACAGAAATGGAGACACTAAAAGCTGACATATCAAAAAAGAAGGGGAAACAAAAGGTAAGAGGAATTATGGGGGAGGAATTTCTGAGAGATAGAAGAGACAAAAAGGGTAAAAAGAGACTCAAACACAGAGGAAAAAAATGGTTATGAGCAACTCTAGAGTTCCAGGAGCATGACAAAAACTGACTATCTCTCAAACTATTATTTATGTTTCCTGTAGTAATTATAGAGCCCACAGGTTTTGGCTCGGCACGTAGTCACCAAAAATGGAGACTTCATTTCCCAGCCTTCCTTGCAACTGGACAGGTGAGTTCTGATCATTAAGATATTACCAGAAGGGGCTTCCCTGGTGGTGCACTGGTTGAGAGTCCGCCTGCTGATGCGGGGGACACGGGTTCGTGCCCCAGTCCAGGAGGATCCCACATGCTGCAGAGCAGCTGGGCCCCTGAGCCATGGCCACTGAGCCTGCACGTCCGGAGCCTGTGCTCTGCAACGGGAGAGGCCACAAGAGTGAAAGGCCCACGTACCACAAAGAAAAAAAAAAAGGTATAACCAGGAGTGTCACATACAAGAGGGATAAATCTTTCCCAGGGTTGGTTGGTCCAATCTCCAAACTTAAAATAGTGGGTATAAATTTTATAAGCTGTTTAGAGAAAAAGTCTTCAGTCATAATTCACTGCTGGGTGGCTTCTATATCCCTCACCATTCAACTTTTTCATCCTACAATAAAAATGTGTTTGTCCAAGACCTGTACATATGCTGTCTACAAGAGACCCACTTGAGACCTAGGGACACATACAGACTGAAAGTGAGGGGATGGAAAAATATATTCCATGCAAATGGAAATCAAAAGAAAACTGGAGTGGCAATTCTCATATCAGACAAAATAGACTTTAAAACAAAGACTATTAGAAGAGACAAAGAAGGACACTACATAATGATCAAGGGATCGATCCAAGAAGAAGATATAACAATTGTAAATACTTATGCACCCAACATAGGAGCACCTCAATACATAAGGCAAATAATAACAGCCATAAAGGGGGAAATCAACAGTAACACAATCATACTAGGGGACATTAACACCCCACTTTCACCAATGGACAGATCATCCAAAATGAAAATAAATAAGGAAACACAAGCTTTAAATGATACACTGAACAATATGGACTTAATTGATATTTATAGGACATTCCATCCAAAAACAACAGAAAACACATTCTTCTCAAGCACTCATGGAACATTCTCCAGGATAGATCATATCTTGGGTCACAAATCAAGCCTTGGTAAATTTAAGAAAACTGAAAGCATATCAAGTATCTTTTGAGACCACAACGCTATGAGACTAGATATCAATTACAGGAAAAAATCTGTAAAAAAATAGAAACACATGGAGGCTAAAAAATACACTACTTAGCAACCAATAGAACACTTAAAAAATCAAAGAGGAAGTCAAAAAATACATAGATACAAATGACAATGAAAACACGACGACTTAAAACCTATGGGATGCAGCAAAAGCAGTTCTAAAAGGAAAGATTATAGCAATACAATCCTACATTAAGAAACAAGACACATCGCAAATAAACAACCTAACCTTATACCTAAAGCAATAAGAGAAAGAAGAACAAAAACACCCCGAAGTTACTAAAAGGAAAGAAAATCATAAATATCAGATCAGAAATAAATGAAAAAGAAATGAAGGAAACGACAGCAAAGATCAATAAAACTAAAAGCTGGTTCTTTGAGAAGATAAACAAAACTGATAAACCATTATAGCCAGACTCATCAAGAAAAAAAGGGAGAAGACTCAAATCAATAGAATTAGAAATGAAAAAGGAGAAGTAACAACTGACCCTGCAGAAATAAAAAGGACCATGAGAGATTACTACAAGCAACAATATGCCAATAAAATGGATAACCTGGAAGAAATGCACAAATTCTCAGAAATGCACAACCTATTGAGACTAAACCAGGAAAAATTAGAAAATATGAAGAGACCAATCACAAGCACTGAAATTGAAACTGTGATTAAAAATCTTCCAAAAAACAAAAGCCCAGGACTAGGTGGCTTCACAGGCAAATTCTATCAAACATTTAGAGAAGAGCTAACACCTATCCTTCTCAAACTCTTCCAAAATATAGCAGAGAGAGGAACACTCCCAAACTAATTCTACAAGGCCACCATCACCCTGATACCAAAACCAGACAAAGATGTTACAAAGAAAGAAAACTACAGGCCAATATCACTGATGAACATAGATGCAAAACTCCTCAACAAAATACTAGCAAACAGAATCCAACAGCACATTAAAAGGATCATACACCATGATCAAGTGGGGATTATCCCAGGAGTGCAAGGATTCTTCAATATACACACATCAACCAATGTGATACACGATATTAAAAAGTTGAAGGAGAAAAACCATATGATCATCTCAATAGATGCAGAGAAAGATTTTGACAAAATTCAACGCCGATTTAAGAAAAAAACCCTCCAGAAAGTAGGCATAGAGGGAATTTACCTCAACATAATAAAAGCCATATATGACAAACCCAAAGCCAACAACATCCTCAATGGTGAAAAACTGAAATTATTTCCACGAAGATCAGGAACAAGAAAAGGTTGCCCACTTTCACCACTATTATTCAACATAGTTTTGGAAGTCCTAGCCACGACAATCAGAGAAGAAAAAGAAATAAAAGGAATCCAAATCAGAAAAGAAGAAGTAAAGCTGTCACAGTTTGCAGATGACACGATACTGTACCTAGAGAATCCTAAAGATGCTACCAGAAAAGTATAGAGCTAATCAATGAATTTGGTAAAGTAGCAGGATACAAAATTAATGCACAGAAATCTCTTGCATTCCTATACACTAATGGTGAAAAAGCTGAAAGTGAAATTAAGAACAAACTCCCATTTACCATTGCAACAAAAAGAGTAAATACTTAGGAAAAAACCTACCTGAGGAGACAAAAGACCTGTATGCAGAAAACTATGACACTGATGAAAGAAATTAAGATGTTACAAACACTGATGAAAGAAATTAAGATGTTACACAGAGATGGAGAGATATACCATGTTCTTGGATTGGAAGAATCAACATTGTGGAAATGACTTTACTATGCAAAGCAATCCACAGATTCAATGCAATCCCTATCAAAATACCACTGGCAGTTTTCAGAGAACAAGAAGAAAAAATGTAACAATTTGTATGGAAACACAAAAGACCACGCATAGCCAAAGCAATCTTGGGAAAAAAAAAACGGAGCTGGAGGAATCAGGCTCTCTGGCTTCGGACTATACTACAAAACTACAGTAATCAGGACAGTATGGTACTGGTACAAAAACAGAAATATAGATCAATGGAACAGGATAGAAAACCCAGAGATAAACCCATGCACATACGGTAACCTTATCTTTCATAAAGGCGGGAAGAATATAAAATGGAGAAAAGACAGCCTCTGCAATATGTGGTGCAGGGAAAACTGGACAGCAACATGTAAAAGAATGAAATGAGAAGACTCCCTAACATCATACACAAAAATAAACTCAGAATGGATTAAAGACCTAAATGTAAAGCCAGACACTATCAAACTCTTAGAGGAAAACATAGGCAGAACACTCTATGTCATAAATCACAGCAAGATCCTTTTTGACCCACCTCCTGGAGAAATGGAAATAAAAACAAAAATTAAAAAAAATGAGACCTAATGAAACTTAAAAGCTTTTACACAGCAAAGGAAACCACAAAAAAGGTGAAAAGACAACCTTTAAAATGGGAGAAAATATTCGCAAATGAAGCAACTGACAAAGGATTTATCTCCAAAATTTACAAGCAGCTCATGCAGCTCAATATCAAAAAAACAAACACCGAACCCAAAAATGGGCAGAAGACCTAAATAGACATTTCTCCAAAGAAGATATACAGATTGCCAACAAACACATGAAATGATGCCCAACATCACTAATCATTAGAGAAATGCAAATCAAAACTACAATGAGATATCACCTCACACCGGTCAGAATGGCCATCATCAAAAAATCTACAAAAAATAAATGCTGGGGAGGGTGTGGAGAAAAGGGAACCCTCTTGCACAGTTGGTGGGAATGTAAATTGATACAGCCACTATGGAGAAGAGTATGGAGGTTCCTTAAAAAACTAAAAATAGAACTATCATATGACCCAGAAATCCCACTACTGGGCATTTTTTACCCTAAGAAAACCATAATTCAAAAAGTGTCGTGTAGCACAATGTTCATTTCAGTTCTATTTACAGTAGCCAAGACATGGAAACAAGCTAAGTGTCCATCAACAGATGAATGGATAAAGAAGATGGGGCACATATATACAATGGACTATTACTCAGACATAAAAAGAAATAAATTTGAGTTATTTTTAGTGAGATGGATGGATTCAGAGTCTGTCATACAGAGTGAAGTAAGTCAGAAAGAGAAAAACAAATACCATATGCTATCACATATATATGGAATTTAAAAATAAAAAAAAAGGTCAGGAAGAACCTAGGGGCAAGACAGGAATAAAGGCGCAGACCTACTAGAGAATGGACTTGAGGACATGGGGAGTGGGAAGGGTAAGCTGGGACAAAGTGAGAGAATGCCATGGACATATATACACTACCAAATGTGAAATAAATAGCTAGTGGGAAGCAGCCGCATAGCACAGGGAGATCAGCTCAGTGCTTTGTGACCACCTAGAGGGGTGGGACAGGGAGGGTGGGAGAGAGGGAGACTCAAGAGGGAAGAGATATTGGGATGTAAGTAATATATAACTGATTCACTTTGTTATAAAGCAGAAACTAACACACAACTGCAAAGCAATTATACTCCAATAAAGATGTTAAAAAAAATGGATCAAATTCTTCTCAAAATATAATGTACACATTTTTACACTGTTTATGAGATTATAAATTGGTATAGCATTTAGGAAGGCAAATTGACAATACTTGACAAAGTATAAAGTGTTCAGGAATTCCTTTTCTAGGACTCCATACTACAGAAATCCAACTACATATTCACAGAAATACATATATGTACGAGGATAGTCAATGCAGAACATGTTGTAATGGTCAAAATCTGAGAATTAACACATTTCCATAGAGGAATGGTTAAATAAAGTATACTATATCCATACTATGAAACACTATACAGCTATTAAAGACACTGAGGTAGACAGCTATGCATAGATATGGGTAGATCTGTAAGATACACGAAAAGCAAACATGATCCCATATATAATGGAAAAATCTATGTATATATGTATGTGTGCATGTACAGAAATTTATAGAAAAAGGTTTGGAATTTTTTTATTTAATATTTATTTATTCAATCACATAAATGAATTTAATATTACAAATCATTCTTTACACTGTTTTAATTTTTTTGATTGTTCTGATTTGGTCTTCTAGGTACTTTTCTCCTTTTTATTTATTTATTTATTTATTTATTTTCTCCTTTTTAAAGTTTTCTTTAGTTTCACCTTTATCTTGACTTGTATTTTTATGACAATGGAGTATGCCTTTTTTTAAAACATATTTATTGGAGTATAACTCCTTTACAATGGGGTGTTACCTTGTGCTTTATAACAAACTGAATCAACTATACATATACATATATCCCCATATCTCCTACCTCTTGCGTCTCCCTCCCATCCTCCCTACCCCACCCCTCTAGGTGGTCACAAAGCACAGAGCTGATCTGCCTGTGCTATTCAGCTGCTTCCCACTAGCTATTTTACACTTGGTAGTGTATATATGTCCATGGCACTCTCTCACTTTGTCCCAGCTTACCCTTCCCCCTCCCCATGTCCTCAAGTCCATTCTCTACATTTGAACCTTTATAACTGTCCTGCCCCTAGGTTCTTCAGAACTTTTTTTTTGTTTTTAGATTCCATATATATGTGTTAGCATATGGTATTTGTTGTTCTCTTTCTGACTTACTTCACTGTATGACACTCTCTAGGTCCATCCACCTCACGACAAATAACTCAATTTTGTTTCTTTTTATGGGTGAGTAATATTCCATTGTACATATCTGCAACAAGTTCTTTATCCATTCATCTGTCGATGGACACTTAGGTTGCTTCCATGTCCTGGCTACTCTAAATAGAGCTGCAATGAATATTGTGGTACATGACTCTTTTTGAATTATGGTTTTCTCAGGGTATATGTCCAGCAGTAGGATTGCTATGTCATATAGTAGTTCTATTTTTAGTTTTTAAGGAAACTCCATACTGTTATCCACACTGGTTGTAACAATTTACCTTCTCACCAACAGTGCAAGAGGGTTCCTTTTGTCCACATCCTCTCCAGTATTTATCGTTTGTAGATTTTATGATGATGGCCATTCTGACTGGTGTGAGGTGATACCTCATTGTAATTTTGATTTGCATTTCTCCAATGATTAGTGATGCTGAGCATCCTTTCATGTGTTTGTTGGCAATCTGTTTATCTACTTTGGAGAAATGTCTATTTAGGTATTCTGCCCATTTTTGGATTGGGTTGTTTGTTTCTTTGATATTGAGCTGCATGTGCTCCTTGTAAATTTTGGAGATAAATCCTTTGTCAGTTGCTTCATTTGCAAATATATTCTCCCATTCTGAGGGTTGTCTTTCTGTCTTGTTTATGTTTTCCTTACTGTGTAAAATCTTTTAAGTTTCATTAGGTCACATTTGTTTATTTTTGTTTTTATTTCCATTTCTCTAGGAGGTGGATCAAAAAGGATCTTGCTGTGATTTATGTCAGAGTGTTCTGACTATGTTTTCCTCTAAGAGTTTGATAGTGTCTGGCCTTACATTTAGGTCTTTAATCTATTCTTTGTTTATTTTTGTGTATGGTGTTAGGGAATGTTCTCATTTCATTCTTTTACATGTAGCTGTCCAGTTTTCCCAGCACCACTTATTGAAGAGACTGTCTTTTCTCCATTATAAATTCTTGCCTCCTTTATCAAAAATAAGGTGACCATACGTGTATAGGTTTACCTCTGGGTTTTCTATCCTGTTCCATTGATCTATATTTCTGTTTTTGTGCCAGGGCCATACAGTCTTGATTACTGTAGCTTTGTACTATAGTCTGAAGTCAGGGAGCCTGATTCCTCCATCTCCGTTTTCTTTCTCAAGATTGCTTTGGCTATTCATGGTCTTTTGTGTTTCTATACAAATTGTGAAATTTTTTGTTCTAGTTCTGTAAAAAATGCCAGGGGTAGTTTGATAGGGATTGTATTGAATCTCTAGATTGCTTTGGGTAGTGTAGTCATTTTAACAATACAGGGTTGTTACTTGAACTTGACTTGTCTATCTGCTTTGGGGAACTCTGGAAGGCACGGATATATTTTTGTGGCTCAATTTGCACATGTTCCTCTGGACACTATGGGGGACATATGAATATCTAGGAATGTTGTCAAGCTTCCTACATACATGAGGTTAAACACTGCAAGGAGGAAGTGATAGGCTATAGCTCACATCTTTACGAAGTATAATAGCTTACTCTGAGCCAAGGTATTGCTAATGCCTTAAACAATAATACTAAACACTTTGTATAGGAATTCAGAGTTTAAAGCAAAGCATTTAATGGCTTGCTTCTCTGAAAAAACAGAAAGAGGAGTTTGATTTTGTCACACAGGCTCCTTTGGGTTGAAAGAACAAAATCTATCAGGAAATCTGGTAGGGAAAATAAATAAAGAAACAAATATAAACTGAACACTACTGTGTGTCATATACCATACTAGGTGCTTTAGAGTATAACTGTATTACAGTATAGCTGTACAGTCTGCAGTCAGATTGCCTCAGTATGAGACTTGGCTGTGTCAGTTGCTAGCTGTAGGCTTTAGGCAAGTTACTTAATCTGTTTGTATCTGTTTTTTCATCCATAAATGAGATAACAATAGTACCTTTCTCTGGTAGGTGCTATTATGTAAGGGACTTCATAAACAGAATCACACCTTGCACATAGTAAGCAATCAATAAGTTTTAATTGTTATTACAGATAAGGATATTGGGACCCAAAGAGGTTAATCAAGTTGCCCCAAGATCACATAACTAGCAAGTGGTGGAGCTGATATTCAAAATCAAGTCTTTTGGACTCCAAAGCCATGTTCTTTCCACTTTATCATGCCTTAAAGAGTCCCAGGAACTCTACTTGAAAATTTCAGCCACAGCTAAAACACCAAACCACAACCTAGCCCTCTCAGGCTCTAGGTAAGGGGCTGGTATAGGAAAGGGCTCACATTTCCTGATTTGTTCACCCTACTCTAACTATCTTTATTTTCCTCTCTGGTTCTGCCCATTCTTTTCAAGGCTGGGTACACTCTAATTGTGTGCTCTCTATATATATTTTGGTCAAATGTCCCAAATTATTAATAAGCCAGGGTTAGATTTCCTCACATGGATTTCTTCTGAGCCTGGCACAAAAAGACCAAAAAAAAAATGAGATGATCCAATAAAGATGTTAAAAAAAATGAGATGAGAGGGGAAGGGAGGAGAAGAAAAGAGACAATGAAGGGATAAACATGTTATTATATTAATACTATAATATAATAATATTGATATAAATATTAGACTAATCATAAGCACATTATTTAACAGTATAAAAGTAATCACAAGAACAGAAACTGTTAACAGTAGTTGCCTCTGGGAAATGAGACTAGGCTGTAATTGTTTTTTTGGGGGTTTTTTTCTTTTATACCCTTCTCTAACTGTATCCTTTTTAGTCATTTTTATGTTTGCTTGTTTGTTGTTTTGGCTAAGGACAAGCATTGCTTCTATAATTTGGAAAGGAAATGGTTTAAATAAACAAGCAAAAAGTAATTTGGTGGATAGGTAGGTGAATAGATGAACATGTAGATAGATGGGTAGATGAATAGAAGGAAGTAAGGGAAGATGGAAGGAAAGATGGGTGGATAAAGGATGGATCATCAACAAGGTGGAATTCTGTGTAGCCACTGGAAAGAGTAAAATAGGGATAAGTTCAAGGTATGTTGTTGGTAAAGGGGCACAAGCTTGTAGACCAGCATAAAAACAAAACTATTTTCCAAGATAGTTTAGATACAAAAGTAATATCCGCTTATTATCAAACATTCAAATGGTATAGAAGTATATATAGTAAAGAGTGTTATCTCCCTTCTCACACTACCTTTCCACAATTAACAGAGGTAACTACTGCTAACTACTTGATATTAGTCTGTACAGACATCATTTTATATATAACATAAATTTTAAAATTTATAATGAATATCTTTGGGTGTATATATGTATGTGTGCAACATGTGTGTATATGTGTATTATGTTCATATGCAGATATATCTGTAAGATAAATTCTAAGAATGTTGGATGCAAAGCTAAATGGATTTTATATTTAAAAAAATATTACCAAATATGCTGCAATAAATCTAATACCAATTTATACTCCCACAAATAGCATATAGGAATGTTTATCTACCTCACACTCTCAACCCACATTGACATATTTTAATTTGCATTTACATTTTCAATTATGAGTGAGATAGAGCAACTTTTCACATATTTACTACTTATATTTCCTTTTTCTGTAAATACCTTTTTTCATATCCTTTGTCTTATTTTCCATTCATGTATTTCCTTTTTTAAATGTTTTGTAATGAAATTATGCCTATGTTTATTATATGTGTTGCAAATATTTTTTTACCCCTGAAAAGTTTTCAAGTCAAGGACTATTCCAAAAGTGTTCTGAAAGTCAAAAATATTAACTGCCAAGTAGAATGAATTTTCATTCTAAAAATTAAAGCACTAAAACCCAGGTGTCTGAGACATTCTTCTGAAAGAAAACAGAGGAAGTCCTTTTTGGTGGGGAAAAAAATACAGTTTATGGAAATTGCCATCTTCAATATCACTGACTATTTACACAGTGTTTTGACAATCATTGAGTCAAGAGAATCTGCAGGGATGGGATGGATACACATGCAATACATCAGCGCCTGCCAGTGAGCTGAACCACTTATAGAGCATACTCAAGTTGATGACTTCTTTTGTTTCCCTTATGCCTTTGCCATGGGACAGGAAGGTACTTGTTTGGTAAATTGTTCCAGCAACAAAGGATTCTACATTTCTTATTTACAATAAATGCCTAGCACCTGGAATCATTCTGTTAGACAACATTGCTGTGAATGCAGTAAACTGAATGGGAATTCAGCCCCAACCTGGCCCTTCATCTTTCAAATGACTTAGCTGTTTCTCACCCAGTTTCAAAAGTATGCATTTGAACTGGCTTATTCCTCAAGATTGCCCCCCAAAACACCCTGGCAAGTCTGGGTCAGTACCAATCCCAGGACTAGAATGGAGCATGTCAAGTCTATTCTGGGATAGGCTTCAATGGCTGGAATAATGGCCCCCAGCCAATGGTATGCTGGTAAAGGTTTAATAACTAGCTCTCCAAGTAGAAGGGAAGCTCTTGCTTATTCTTGTGGTGTAAATATTCCTACCATGGCCGATTTCAATCTACCAACATTATGTCATTCAACACAGTGTTGGGAAGAAATGCACACAATCAGCTCTTTCTAGCCAGACCAAGTGGTTCCTGCATACTACTATCCTCGACCGTGTTTTATAAACCTAAAAATATATGTCTTGAGCTACTCCAGAAGCCACCTGTCCTTTGGAACCAATGTATATTCAGACTGGGATGACTTCCACCAAGCAGCCTGAGCAAATGCCCAGGATGACAGGCCGTGATGCCAAATGTCTAGATTTCAAACAACTGCTTTTCCCTTTAACCTAGAAAAGTATAAAATATACAGTCTTGCCAACAGATTGTAGCATACCTCCCTTACTGTTTAAAAGTAAAATGTCATCAATAGATTATTGTAAGCCATGATTAAATACAACAACATTGCAATGTAAAGGCAAGTTTCTAGACATTACAAAGACAAAACATTAAAAAAGCTTACAAGTCTCAATCAAACTGAAAGTTGTGACAAGCAATTTGGTGATCAGTATTTGACTTAGCAGGCTACCATTAAAGAAAACAATGAGAGACTGTGGGTGGAAACAGAATACAAAAATCCAGGATCTTATTTCCTTAAGAGATCCATAAAACAGATCATAAAAATGTATGCTCTCATTGCAACAGGAGACATCTGCATACTATTCAGCTATATTTTTGTTCATTGACTAAATAGGTAAGGCCCATTTTTGTGAGTTCTGCCCTTTGGGATCCACTGGTATTGCAAGCAACCCAGACAAATTGAGCACAGTACTGATGTCAGAATTGCAGTTAGATCCCATGTAGGACAGTGAGACTTGCTCTGTAGCACAGCCATAGACCAAAAGCCTCACCTTGACCATTGTACTTCAAAAGCATTACACTGGTTCTCAGAGAAGTAAGATGAGCAAAAAGCTCAAATGCAACCCATCTACTAGTGAAAAAAAACAGAGCTACCTTATACTGCTGATGGTTTAGTATCATCTCTATATGCAAAAGCCATATATTAGTGACCCTAAGTGGGAAAAATGGTATTTATTATATTTATTTATTATATTTATTATAGTTATTGTAGCTTTGAGAAGAGACAGAAGTTGACAGGGTTTGCTACATGACTAACGTTCTCTTACAACCATATCTGGACATCTGCTCTAGAGTATAAGGCAAAGTTGGAGCAAACACCTTTCTTCCTGTTCACATCTTAAATCAGGATATATTCACAGTACCCTCTGCCATTCTGCAAAAATATTACACCAACACCAGGAGGGAGAAGAAAGTCAATACACCTGCCATAAGAGACCCATCAAAGATACATACTCAATATTGCAATAAGAGAAGTGTGAATATTATGAGGCAGCCTGCTTATATTGCCAAGTCCCTATTAAAGCAATTTCTTCAAAACATGTTTCTCTTCTAAAAATTGAGGAGCAAATAAGCAGAAGACAACAATTGTAATCAAGACTTCTTGAATGAGACACCTTTCTCTGGAGCTCAAGATACCCTAAATAACATGATTTCATTAAGTGAACCTGCATAATGTTTGGTTTTAGGCCAGAGAGTCTTTACAATAGAAGAACTAAGGCATGACTAATGTAAAGGATTCCCTAAGGAGGTTACAATGGTAAGTCAAATTAAAAATAATATAACCAAATCCAAATCTCCTTAATCACACTTCATCCAATGACAATGTATGGCAAAACTACTGAGTACTGTTCACAGTACATCTTGATAATGGGTCATATATCTCTTCCTTTTCTCTCTGTTCCCTTCCTTCCTACATCAGGAAGAACCATTTGATTGGCTACTACCCACTCTAAATGAAAACAAACATTTCCTTATATATTTGCTTATTAAAGTTGGAAACATAAAGTCAACCCAGGCAGAATCTCTTGAGGTACTTGATTGACAATCATGAGCTGGTTTCAAAAGTTTCATGGCATACAAATGGATTATTCCATGTCAAGTTCTGGTAAGCATAGTCCAAAAGCCAAGCATGGACCAAACATGGATACTAAACTGACTTCCAAGTTGACCTTACCATCTCTTTTAATGCACTTACTATCAGTCATTTTATGTTCTTAAAACCTTTCATGGATCCCCATTGTCTTTAGAATAAAGGCTAACATCCTTAATATGGACTACAGGGCCCTTCACAGCATGACTGCTGCCTTACTGCCCAGTCTCACATCCAGCAAAACTCCACATAATTTCCTATGCTTCAGCCACACTTCATAAGATCCCTAGATTATGTCATATTTTTCTCATTTCCAGGACCCCACACATGTTCTCCCTTCTGACTAGAATGCTAGTACTTTTTCACTTAGCCAACTTTTCCCATCTTTCAAGTCTCACTAAATATACAAGTCCCCCAGAGTATTTCCTCTGATTTGCGGGTCTGACAAAAATCCTTCCCTTTAACATTTCTATTGCACCCTGAATCTCTCCATGATAACGCTCAGCACATTTGTGAATATTTCTTCAATGTCTGTCTTTGTTTATTTGTATATTGTCTTCTCCATGGTATTTAGTGCAGTATTATGCATACAGCAAGTGGTCAGTAAATACATAGTCCTTTAATAATCTTTAATAATCTTTCCTGGATTGTAATACAGATAACTCCTCCTTGGTTTGTACATCTTATCCAAAGCCTAAATTAATGGAAACTCTGTAATCAAGAAGAATTTTAATATTGTTCCTACTTTTGAATAGGTGAACATGCTTTCATCGTTCTATTTTCCCAACACAATACTTGATTTACTAATACTCTGAAGAGCTTTGTAGCTTCTAGTTCTATACAATTGCTGTACATACAAGATACTCATTAAAACAAGGCCCAGACTTGATGGCAGTTTTCCTTTGCTAGGTTTCGAGTCAAAAATACTTCTAGGAAACAAATTACTGTTTTCTACATAAAGTATGAGCTGGCAACGCTAATTCTTTTGTCTTTTTGTTAGTCTTGTAGATAATGATTTATGTTGTATTGCTGTTTATGCTATTCTCCACTTTTCCGTGGTTTTTAATTTTAATGAGGGTTTCTATCATCTCTTCCTTCCATTTGCTCCCAACCAGCTTGTGCTTTATGTCACCAAAAGGGCTTGTATTTGCATTTTGTCTCTCTCTCTCCTACTGCTGATTTCTTAACATGAGTTTTCCTTCCCAGATGCTGTTCTAATAGACTTCTGATCACAGCATTTCTAGTAATGTACACCTGAGACTTGTCAACATTTAAAAAGCCAAACAAAACATGCAAAATAACCTCACATCTCACAGAGATGAATGGACAATCTAGAGGCTCCCTCGTCAGCACTACTTGTTATGAGTCATAGAACTTTCCCTCAGTCTGGAGTTCACTGAGGAATAAACGGGCGTTCATTTTTGCCCAATTCATTGGGTATCTCAACCAACCTCTTTAAATGATTGTGTGTGTGTGTGTGTACACTAAATCCATGGAAGTTTTTTTTAAAAAAAACTCTATCTGGGTTTAGGGCACTCTTCAAGGTAAAAATAAACATATAGAAGGTTTTTTTTTTCTAAATCAATAATTATCCTGCATGGATCTGCTCATTCATTTAAACTAACCATCACTACACACTGTGTATAAATCATTCTTCCAGGCCTCATGGAGGACACAAACTTAAAGGCATGGTCCCTTCGCTCAAAGTCCTTTCAACTAAAACGTACACCATCTCATCACCCCACTCCACTCCATTTCTATCACCATCTTCAAAAATAACTCTTCTGCTCTCCTTCTTTAAAGCGTCTATAAATGAATTCTGCCTGGTATATCTAGTTCCACTCTATTCCTTCAGTCTTTACAAACAAATATGTTTTCTTCTGTATCTGCGGAGTTTCCTTCACACATGTATGCTATTAATATTATTTTTAAATTGTTAGGAAAGACAACTACCATGATACCTACAGTCCCAACCATTAGTGTAACTCCTTTGGGTTAAAGCATTGTCCCAAGACCCCTCTTAAAATGTAATTGTTACTTGGAAGTGACAGCACATTTTAAACCATAATATATAACCATAAATATGTGCATAGGGCTTCCCTGGTGGTGCAGTGGTTGAGAGTCTGCCTGCTGATGCAGGGGACACGGGTTCGTGCCCCGGTCTGGGAAGATCCCACATGCCGCGGAGCGGCTGGGCCCGTGAGCCGTGGCCGCTGAGCCTGCACGTCCAGAGCCTGTGCTCCGCAACGGGAGAGGCCACAACAGTGAGAGGCCCGCGTACCACAAAAAAAAATATATATATGTGCATAGATTAGTTTATCAAATATAGGAACAAGGGGGCTTCCCTGGTGGCGCAGTGGTTGAGAGCCCGCCTGCCGATGCAGGGGACACGGGTTCGTGCCCCGGTCTGGGAAGATCCCACATGCCGCAGAGTGGCTGGGCCCGTGAGCCATGGCCATTGGGCCTGCGCGTCTGGAGCCTGTGCTCCGCAATGGGAGAGGCCACAACAGTGAGAGGTCCACATACCGCAAAAAAAAAAAAAAAAAAAAATATATATATATATATATATATATATATATATATATATATGAACAAGGGATTTTATCATGGAAGGATAATGTTCAAAGGAACAATGCCTACCAGAAAGCACAGGTCTAGGAAAGATGCTAAAGTGGGGTCTATGACCCAACCAGGACCTAACACAAAAACACCAGGTAAAGGGATTTGAAATAGCTAGGCTGAGGAGAAAAGAATACCAAAGGGAAACATCACTTCCCTCACAATTCTGTTAAAAGTCAATCCTGCATTTCAAAATCCCACTTTCACAGGAAAACTCTCCCCTTATCCTAGATCTCAAAACCTGAAAGGGCAAGGAATATGGAGATGGCCACAACTAGCAAGTTCCCTATGTGTCCATACCAGTTGCTGAGAATCGTGTGCAAGCCACAGAGCTGTTATAAAAACTGGCTGCACACCACTTCTGCTGTTTGCTGCTCCCACCCTACCTATAGTCCTCTGTCTTCCAGCAGTTATGATAGATGGGCAAGTGGAGAACGCAAAAAACATCTAAGCCTTTGGTACAGGAACACAAGACCACTGATATTCTCCATTACCAGGATCCATTACTATAATTATAGAAGGATATATTTTTTTTATCCAGAAGAACTAACTCACTCACTCTTTGGAGGACAGCCATTGGTTGACATTTCATTAAAAATGTACTGAAAGGGCTTCCCTGGTGGCTCAGTGGTTGAGAGTCCACCTGTCGATGCAGGGGACATGGGTTCGTGCCCCGGTCCTGGAAGATCCCACGTGCCGCGAAACGGCTGGGCCCGTGAGCCATGGCTGCTGAGCCTGCGCGCCTGGAGCCTGTGCTCCACAACGGGAGAGGCCACAACAGTGAGAGGCCCGTGTACCGCCAAAAAAAAAAAAAAGTACTGAAAGAACAATATAATGCCTAATCCTAAATATTTCTGAAACCTAATTACCCCATAATTTCTGTGAAGACAATTTGTCAATTTCTAGACAAAAAGAATGTTAAAAAATTTTACCTAAAATATTACTATGAATAATGATAAAAATACAAACTCCATTCATCTCTCATTTGACATTCAATAGGCACTTAAAACTCAGGCTATCCAAAACAGAACTAAAAACCTTCCCCCAAAAACGTGCTGTTGTTCCTCTCATGATTGATACCTCTGTTAATGGTGTTTCCATTTACATCTTTTCCAAAGCTAGAACCTTCAAAGTCACCCCAAACTTTGCTTCTTCACGACACATGAATCTCTCGTATAATTTCCATCTTCTCTGTTCCATGACCATTGCCTTACTTCAGAGAACCATATTTTCCTCAATTGGGCTTTTACCAAAGCCTCGGAAATGGTCTGGCTTCCTCCAATCCATCCTTCATTTTGCCTTCAGGTTTACAGTCATCCCTCGGTATCCTCAGGGGATTGGTTCCAGGACCCAACAGGGACTCCAAAATCCACGGCACTCAAGTCCCATAGTCGGCCCTCTGTATCCACAGTTCTGCAACTGCAGATTCAACCAACCATGGATCCTGTAGTATTGTATATACTATTGAAAAAATATCTGCATACAAGTGGACCCTTGGCAATTCAAGCCATGTTATTCAAGGGTCAACTGTATTTTCCTAATAAATACACTTTACCAGGTCTCTCTTCATTATAAAGTTCTCTCTAGCTACCTGTTAATTCCATCATGAAATCCAAGCTCATACATGCAGTGGGAAAACCTTCCATGGACTTAGGTCAACCCACCTCTACAGCTTCATCTTCTGCCTCTCTACTCACCCACCCTCAGCCTCAGCTATTTTGAACTCCTTACTGTTTTAAAATCCCAGCCTCTTTTCTGACTCTGTAGTTACTGCACATGCTAGTCCCTCATCCTACAATGCCTCTCTCCATCCTGAAAATGCTCTTCCTTTAGAGACACAAAATAGTAACAATCTAAAGTCTTCTCCAAAGCCACCCTCTGGAAGAGCCTAGGTACAAAAGGAGGGGACAATAACAAGGGCGTGCAGACAAGCCTAGCCAGGTATACTCAGGGGCATAACAGTCAAACCAAACAATTTTTTTCACTTGCTTCTGATGGAAATTTAGCATTTCTTTCCATTATGAATCTAGGCAACAAACCATAGTAGTATTAACTGAACCTGTAACTTTGTCACTAATAGAAATCACAGATAATTTTAGATCACATTATAATTGTGGCAGATGTCTCGAAATATTTACATTCATCTAGTACTTCAAATTATGGTAATATAATACCTGCTGCTAGATCTCATTAATGTGCTAATAAAAAGCATGTAAATTCCTATATAAAATTTGTTTTAAAGCTATTTTGATAACTATTTCAATATAATTGGTTTCTTTTGTGATCCTGTGTATTTTATTTGAACCAAGTATTAATATTTTTCTGAGAAGAGATCCGTGGGTTTCACAAGACCACCAAAAGGAACCAAAGCATCAAAAAGTTTAAGAATACCTCCTCTACAGCAATGTTTTTCATATGTCAGCCTGTAATACAACTGAGACAACTGAAATTCGTGGGCTCTATCCCCAGAGATTCTGATTAGTTTGCTAGATAAGGATCTTCATTTCGAACGAGCATTCCCAGGTGATTTTTATATAGGAGCTCCTTGGACACTAGTTTGATAGATACTGATCTAGGAATATATTACCTAGTTGGAACATTTGCACAATCTGATGACAAATGGAAAGTTGTTGCCTTTTGAGAATTACTCTCTCTACTCTTTAAGACTTGAATATTCTCATAGCTTCCTGGATTGAGAGAGAAATTTTCTAATTCTTAACAGTATATTCAGAGAAAATGTAATCCTGGTCAGTTTCGTGAGGTGGAGTGTACGAGAAAAAGACAAATTAGGTCAAGCATCAAGATAGCCTGCAGAGTTGAAATATGCGAAATATGTTGGACCTTCTCCAACATGCTAAAGAAAAATCACTGACAGTTGCCAGATTTTCCTTTTTATCTTCTCTCCAACTTTGGTAAGTCTACCACCACTGCCACCATGATTATCATCATTAAAATGCATTTCACATCCATCCAACTTTCTCCCATGCCCTGTGTGGTCCCTATCTCAGCACATGGCATTTCCAGCCAGCCAGTCAATGCCTAGGCATCACAACTGACTCCTCCTTCCAACTCCCACATTAAATCCAGCTAAGTCTAATTAACATTATTTCCAAAATATCTCCCAAATCTGACATTTCCCTTCATCTCCCCTGGAATCGCACTGGTTGAAGTCACTACCGTCTCTCTCCTAAACCACCACAGCAGCCCCCAACTGCTTTCCATGAATCTTCACTTACACCCAACTCTGTTCCCTATACAGCCTCCAGAGTAATATTTTCAAAACATAAGTCTGCTCATGTCACTCTCCAGCTTAAAATCTTTCAATGACTCCTCATTTCTTCTGGATACACTCTAAGTGCCTTAACATGGCATCATGTAAGATGCTGCATTATCTTGCCCCCTTGCTACTTCTCTAATTTAATTACCTTCCTCCTCATTCTCTAAACTCCAACTACACTGCCTTCTCCCCAGGTGCTCTTTGCCACCTCAGCAGCTTGGCACATGCTGTCCCTTCTTCCCTTAATGATAGGTCCCCCAACTTTTTACATGGTTGGCTATTGCTCATCCTATGGATTTCTACTTAAATGTCACCTCTTTGGAGATGCCTTCCTTAACCATTCTACTTTAGTTGGCCACTCCTCCCTTCACTCTCAATCAAACGGCCTGTTCATTGCCTCCACAGCAATTATCGTATGTTGTAATAATATATTTATTTACTTGTTTACTGCTTGTCTTCACCAATAGACTGTAAGCTTCAAGAAGGTAGAAGTACACCTGTCTTACTTGATATTTTATACTGTGTCTTTCACAGTGCCTCATAATCCTAGGTGATCAGTAAACACTGATTGATTGGATGAAAGAGCACTTCATTCAGTGTGCTAAGTCTAAACAAGGCAACCAAGATATCATAGCACTCTCAAAAGCTGTTTCATATACAATGGTGTTAGATAGACACCAGTGATGGAGACAAAGGTATAGAAACAGGAAAGGAAGAAACACTGATTGAATGTTAGAACTAAATATTAATGTATGTACAAATAGAAATTATACACATAGTGTTGGCGATAAGGGAGTTTCAAATATAGCCATAATATTTTCTTGACTTCAACCCAACAAGTGTTTCTTGCTTGCTAGAACAAGAAATGCTATTCTTTATGTTATGTTCTAGGGATATAGAGAGGAATGAGACAGGGAAGCTACATAAGGACAGGCATTCTTGCCTGCTTTGTTCACTGCTATATCTCTCTAGCCCTAGAACAGTACCTGGCAAAAGTAAGTGTTCTATAAGTATTTGTGGAAGAAATTCAGGGAAAAAGGCAGTCATGAACCCTGTCATAAAGAACATCAAAGAGGAGACAGATAATAAACAAATCAATTACAACAAGTCAGGATACATACAATAATACAAGTGTGAACAAAATGCAGAGGTAGCCCAGAAGAGGGAAAGGTGTCAGCAGACAGAAAAGGCTTCATTTGGAAGCACCTATCTGGGCCGGGATTTGAAGACTAGTTTAAATCTATTGGGAGTATTGGGGTGGGGGATTCTGATGAAGGGTTATCCATGCAGGGAGAATAGCATATGTTCAGATGCATAAAAGAGTAAAAACAAAACCAAAAACAACAAGAAAAAAGAACGGTGTGCTATACTTAGAAAATCTCAAACCATTTGGTATAGCAGGAGCATAAAATGGGAGTAGTGAGGTGGTAGGAAATAAAGCCGAAGGGAAAGAACTATGGTGAATAATTTTTAATAGCCATTGGAAATAATTAAATAAATCTGTATGTTATTTTTGGCAACAAGGATGCAAAATGGAAGGTGGGGCTGAATCCTGAGACAGATCAGATGGTTATCATAATACCTCACATAGTAGTTCCTAGATTTTACAGACAAGGTAATTGCAGTTCAAACTTCTAGTTGATTTTCTCAAAGTTACTCAATTGTTTATTGATGGAATCCATGTTTTCAGATTTGAAGTTCCCTTTCTGGCACTAGACATATATATAAGATTTTATGAAAGAATAGTTGACTTACAATATCATATTTCTTTCAGGTGTACAACATGATTCAATATTTTTATAGATTATGCACCATACAAAGTTATTATACTATCATTGACTATATTCCCTGTGCTGTATATTACACTCACCAATATTTTTTAAGAGTCCTTATATTTGATCCTCAAAGACAAGATGAAAATGGTTTCAAATGTTTCTACAGGCTATCAGGTGCTGGAATGCTACTAATTTCTTTTAAAATTGTTATTTGATCAAAGGAGATTAAGCACATCTGAGATGGAGTGGCCCAGAGGACTGGTGATATAATATTATAAAAAAATATATAGTCACCATTATAATTTTCCAATGTCAACAGCCTTACAGATATTGAAAGACAGTAATTCTGCTTTTTAGGAATTTCAAATAGATATAAAGGACAGCTAATGTTTTTGCCCACATTACTACATAATCTTTTCTTCTGACCACTGTGGTTCACAGATCCCACGTGCAATTACTGTAATAAGTCTCTGTATCACTTTTAGATATCATAGGGATATGGGATTTGCTTGATTGCTACAGTATGTTTGAGTGGCTAGAGAACATTTAAAATATTCATTTCTCTCCACATAATCCTAGAAATGTTCATGAAAGATTAAATGTTATTTCTCCCCAGCATTCTCACTAGTGAGATATGTAGTCACAATGCTTAAGAAGATTTTCAAAATGAAACTGGCAATGTTTGTGACCTCTAGAAGCATATATATATTGGGTTGGCCAAAATGTTCGTTCATTTTTTTTTTCCGTAAGATGGCTCTAGCAGCAAGTTGTCTTTAACTTCATTCAAAACAAATGTTAGATTGTATGTGACAGCTGTCATATCAGTATACATTTAAAAAAGACATCAAAATTGGTGAATTTTTGTGTAGTCATTTTAATATTGAAGATGGAAGAGAAAGAGCAACGTCTTCGGCATATTATGCTTTATTATTTCAAGAAAGGTAAAAACGCACCTGAAATGCAAAAAAAAAAAAAAAAAAAAAATTTGTGCAGTGTATGGAGAAGGTGCTGTGACTGATCAAATGTGTCAAAAGTGGTTTGTGAAGTTTTGTGCTGGAGATTTCTCTCTGGACGATGCTCCACAGTTGGGTAGACCAGTTGAAGTTGATAGCGATCAAATCGAGACATTAATTGAGAACAATCAACATTATACCACACGGGAGATAGCCGACATACTCAAAATATCCAAATCAAGCGCTGAAAATAATTCGCACCAGCTTGGTTATGTGAATCACTTTGATGTTTGGGTTCCACAAAAGTTAAGTTATAAAAACCTCCTTGACCATATTTCCACATGCGATTCTCTACTTAAACGTAATGAAAACGTTCTGTCTTTAAAACAAATTGTGATGGGCAATGAAAAGTGGATACTGTACAATAATGTAGAATGGAAGAGATTGGGGGGTAAGTGAAATGAACCACCACCAATCACACCAAAGGCTGGTCTTAATCCAAAATAGGTGATGTTGGGTATATGATGGGATTGGGAGGGACTCCTCTATCATGAGCTCCTTCCGGAAAGCCAAACGATTAATTCCAACAAGTACTGCTCCCAATTAGACCAACTGAAAGCAGCACTCAACGAAAAGCATCCAGAATTAGTCAACAAAAAAACGTATAATCTTCCATCAGGATAATGCAAGACCACGTGTTTATTTGATGACCAGGCAAAAACTGTCACAGCTTGGCTGGGAAGTTCTGATTCATCCACAGTATTCACCAGACATTGCAACTTCAGATTTCCATTTATTTCAGTCTTTACAAAATTCTCTTAATGGAAAAAATTTCAATTCCTTGGAAGACTGTAAAAGGCACCTGGAACAGTTCTTTGCTCAAAAAGATAAAAAGTTTTGGGAAGATGGAATTATGAATTTGCCTGAAAAATGGCAGAAGGTAATGGAACAAAAAAGGGTGAAAACGCTGGTCAATGAAGTTCTTGGTGAAAATGAAAAATGTCTTCTATTTTTACTTAAAAGCTGAAGGTGCTTTTTGGCCAAACCAATAGCTTCATAAAGATATGGAATTTATGTGATGGTCTGGGGAAATACCTGCGGTTACAGTGTAAGAATGGAATTAAGGTCTCTTTGGTTAAATTCTTGGAAGTGCTACAATTTCTATGACATCTTGGGCAACGTTTAAACTCTTTCTGTGCTTTAGTGTGCAACGTAAATTAGTGGAACATCTTAACATGTTGGACCAGAAAGGTTATTGGGGAATGTGAAGGTGTGTGGGTGGGTATCGGTGTGAGTAAGTGGTTGTGTATGAATATGTGTGAATTATCACGGTACATCACCTAGCCTACACTGTGCTCCTAAATGTGTTCAATCGATAGTCTGCAGTTGCCTCTAACAATCAATTGTCCATCATCTGGGAGACCTATATTGGGATAGCTGGGAATGGGAAGATGCGTGCAGGCAGCAGTCAGGATGTATGTGTTTGTATCTACTAAATGGTGTCTTTATAATCCAAAACAAGATAAAGAAAGATTTTTATTATGAATACTTCTGCCTCACTGCATTACTTCAAATAATTCACACACATTCATACACACACACGGACATTTTAAAAATCACATGACATCTTCTAAGCCACAAATGATGTCAACGCTGCTTCAGTTTAGCAAATAAAACCCCAAACACATAAAATAGTTCCCATACCTCCTTTAAAAATAGCTTAATGTATACCCCATCACACAATATCAGCTGGTGTTATTCTTAGCCAGTGTCAGAACTTCAGGCCTTGAGGAGAAGAGAATTCCTTGAGTTCACCAGTAGCATAATCCCAGATTCTACTAAGTCATACATACAATCATATTGCAGATAAAAGAAACATGCTTCATAATTTAAGTGCAGCAATGTTTCTGTTTTGATATTATCATAAATAAATTACTTTTGTTCACAGTGTTATCTGACCTTCATACAGAAACTGATTAAAATGCTTTTCCCCCCCACAACAACGACAACTGTAAATGAAAGTTGAAATGAAATATATGGCCTAGCATCACTGTACAGGAGCTTTCCTGTTTAAAAAACCACCATCAGAGGGCCTTCCCTGGTGGCACAGTGGTTGAGAGTCCGCCAGCCGATGCAGGGGACGCGGGTTCATGCCCCGGTCTGGGAAGATCCCACATGCCACGGAGTGGCTGGGCCCGTGAGCCATGGCCACTGAGCCTGCACGTCCAGAGCCTGTGCTCCACAACAGGAGAGGCCACAACAGTGAGAGGCGTGCGTACCACACACACACAAAAAACTGATTAATTAATTTAAAAAAATAATAAAATAAAAATAAAAAACCACCATCAGAGATGGAAGAAACCTAGGAAAGCTCATTTCTTTTTTTTACAATCAACACAATTGCCTTTTACAAAAAGGATATTTCATCATTCATGACAGCAAGTTGTCACTTCCAGGGACAGCTTCCATGTTACTCGGTGAGTACTTTTACAGCTTATTCACAAGTATTATTTGTATCAAAACGACTTGTGACTTACAGCTAGAACAAATATGGAAACAATCTGATAGGCTATGGTATATTACATATGCATACTTTGGGGGGGCACAGAGGTTTACTGTAGCATTTGTCTCTTTTGTGTTTCTTTATCTTTTTGTTGGTGATGGTGATTGAGGGGAGTGGGAAGATGTAGATGTTCAAGCCTCTCCTTCTTTACTATTTAATGCTAACCCAATATTAATACTATTTGTGTTTTCCTGAAAATTTTCAAAATGAAAGGAATGGAAGCAGATCATCCAGACAACAAACTCATAAAGCAAAGAGGAAAGAAGAAGGTAAGATGGTTTCTAGGTAGGTCAGAATAATTTCAGACATTTGTCCAGCAGTCTGTAGAATACAGTTACTTTCGTTTTGTGTATATGTGTGTGTTTCCTGGTAATGGGATGCAGAAGAGTCCGGTACCCTTAAAAATCATTGGCACTATGAAAAATTTCCTGGTCTGGGTCTATTTTCCAGAATAAAGGTCAAGGTGTTCCATCACCTGTATATTAAGGACACTCAGTGAGATTAGAGGAAGGGGCGTGAACAAACTGAGGGAACAAAACCATCTCATAGATAGCAATGTAAAGCACAGAATCATGAGCTTTTAGAACTGTGAGGGAACTAAGTAGTCATCTACACCAGTCTAGCTCTTTGAAAACAAGTCAGAAAACTGAGACCAAAAAGGATCTGTGTGAGATCACACAGGTAGTGGCAGAGCCCAGCCTAGAACTCAAGTCTCCTGACCCACAGCCCAGTACTCTTTTGTCATCCCTTGATCATGCTAATGAGATTCAGATCATAGTTTGTCTTCCCTGATATGTGCTGCATTTTTTTAAAAGCAAGAAGCTCATGTACTGATGTCCCTTTTCTGATCATTGCTGGTACAACATTTGATTCTTGCTAGATAGGGAAAGAGGGGATGTGATTTAGAGCTCCCATCATCTTTTTGAGAATGTTCCATCTAGTTAAAAACAATAGGTTCATTCATTCAAGAAGTGGTGATTTTCAAAAAATATAACAAAAGCTTTGTAGTAAAATATTCAAAACTAGTCTGATAAGTGTGTCAAGGATAAAGACCCAACTTGGGCTAACACATGTAACAGAAAGGGTGACTAGTATACTGATTAGAATTTACTTTTCTTTCTACTGTCAATGTTAAAAACTTATGTGAAATAAAGCTTCCTGCCTTCATTAATGTCAGTGAGCAAATGATAACTTTTTAAAATTTCCATGAGTCTTTTATTTCACTCTAGGAATAAAGGCTGAATCTCATAACAGGTCTCAAAGTAGAGGGTCTTATTAAGGTAAACAGGTGCTTTATTTTCACAACACAAACTATGTCAGGGTGTTGTTTTTCTTTTTCTTTATTCATTTTTTGCAATCGTTAAAATTTTTTAAACCTTTTAAGCTGTAGGCTATATCTTGGTTCATGCAACTTCTATGGTTTGTCTTTGCTAAAGATATTAGCCCTTTTTGAGTCTTTACACATAACATTATTTACTAATAATTATCCCCCAAAACTCCATGTCACAAAGTAGAAAAATACATCCTATGATCATGTGGTATTAAGAGATTAGGTTATATCCATATGGCACAAAAATATAAAATTAACCTTGGAGTGTTTTCTCAATACCTCCAAAAGTCAGACTGCACAGCTATATTTCATGCCATTATAAAAATGAAAAAAATTAAACTTTTATTCTCTATTTGTAGAAGTCATGTCTTGGAAATATTTTTCCCTTCTTAAGACTCAAATGGCATGCATAGCTCAAGAAATACGGTGGCCCCAAAGCAAACATTCAGGCATTCAGATAGCAAGGCTCTCTGCTCTCTAAAGTCACAAGCAAAGAATATTTAGAAGTCAAGACTCCACCGACTTAAGAAATATAGAAGCTAATAAGTTATTTGCTTGTCTTCAGGAACCTGTCTATCATTAATCTAATTTAGCTCAGTGAACTTTGCTTAGTACACTATTCCGAATAGATCATGTTTCAGAAGCAAGAGTTATCCACCCAAACCTCCAAACAATTTTTTCTACAACACTTGAAAAACCTGAGAGTGAACAAAAGTTATCTGGTCTAAGATAATTTAGGTTTCTAGGTTCCAGAAGTAAGTTTAAGACTGGAGATTTCTGCTGCATTTCAAAACTATGGACTTTCAAGAATTCTATTCCCTTCTTTTCAATTCCTAGCACCAACACAAGGGTTGATTCTGGATATGGCCTGGACCACAAGAAAGTGGAGGATATAACTCTGGGAATTGCTGTCTTTTGCACATTTGTCAGAAAGCTCAATGGTTGTACTGTTGAACTGAAAAAAGGCAGGCCTCAAAAAATAGAGGAGACAAGAAGCCTAAGTGAATGTGGGGGGGAGGCATTAAGCTATTTAGAAGTTAGTGGGTTTTCAAAATGCTGTAGAGACTTAGAAAATCACAATGTATGGAAGGTTTGATTTCTACAATGAGTGGAGAGCCAGGTGTTGTGCAGCATGGGCTAAGGACAAATGAGGATTCAGAGTTCCTCAAAGCCCTAATTTTTCTCTTTTCAGGTATGATAGAATGGAAATGTATTTCAAAGCAATCAAATAGAACACTTTGTCACTAAAAAGAAAAAAAAATCACCAGGCTCATTAAGCACTAGTCACATAATGAATACCTAGTACAAACTCGAAGCAATCCTGCTTCCTTCTTCCCCCAGTTTTCTTGTGGCTATTGGTGGGTAAGTTCAGTTGATTAGGGCACAATACTAATGACCCAAGGGTCAAAAGTATGATTTCTATTGTCAAAGGTTCTCTTCCCTCATGGTTAATTGGCCTTTCTTTGTCCTATGGCTATAGACTAAACCCCCTGCAGCCACCTTACAATTACATGCTCTTGGTCAGGATGCATATTTGTGCTAATTCCCTACTACAGCTGAAAAAACACTTTGTAATTTGGTTCTTTTATTTCACTAAAAGTGAGTCAGCAGCATTAACTGTGTGGTGTGGGACACTCCAGTAGTATCTGGGCAATCTTAAAAGATTATTGCTATAGGCAAACACAGTGAAGAAGGAGAGGTGTGTCTTGGCTTGTGCCACTATAACAAAATGCCATAGACTGGGTGGGTTAAACAACAGGAATTTATTTCTCACAGTCCTGGATGTTGTGATGTCCAAGATCAAGGTGCCAGTAGATTTGGTTTCTGATGAGAGCCCTTTTCCTGGCTTGCAGGCAGTGACCTTCACCCAGTGTCCTTGTATGGCCAAGAGAGATAGGAAGTTCTGGTCTCTCTTCCTCTTCTCATTAGGGCACTAATTCCATCATGGAGGGCCTCCCATCAGACTTTATCTAAACCTAATTACCCCCCAAAGGCCCTGCCTCCAAATGCCATCACACTGAGGGGGGTTGTGCTTCATGAATTGGGGTTGGGGACACAAACCTGCAGTACATAACAATGTGCTAATGTGATTTCTCTGTAGCCATGTTTCCCAAAGGGTGATCGGCAGATCACCTGCATCAAAATCACCTGGAGGAGTTCCAGTTAAAATGCACATTATTGGGCCCTCATCACCAGATCTACAGGAGTGGCACAATTTCTAGGGTTGGAGCTTGGAGTTTCATTTTTAATAAATCCCCTTCCCTCAGATGATTCTGATATACATTAAAGTTTGAGAATCACTGGCTAGAGCAGTAGTTCTTAACTAAGAAGTAGCCATCAGAATCCCAAAGGAGTTTTATTAGAATGCACGTGCCTGGGAATTCCCTGGCGGTCCAGTGGTCAGAACTCCGCGCTCTCACTGCTGAGGGCCCAGGTTCGGTCCCTGGTTGGGGAACTAAGATCCCACAAGCTGCGAGGCATGGCCAAAAATTAAAAAATTTGAAAAAAACCCAAACTCATAGTGCTGTTCCCATTAATGGCATTCAATAAAAAAGCATTTATTAAAAAAAAAAAAAGAATGCACATGCCTGTCCTACAGCCCCAAGTGTACTGAGTCAAGATCTCTTCTGAGGATAGACCTGAGCACCTGTGGCGGTGATAGTAGAAGATAGCTAACATGATGCTAGTAAACCAGACATTGCCCTAAACCCTTTAAATGCACTACTTCATTTAATCCCCACAATAACCCTTTGAGGTAGGTACTATTATGCCTCATTGTGCATGGATGGTAACTGGAGCAGGATCACAGAAGTTAGGTGACTTACCCAGAATCACACAACTAGTAAGTGGTGATTCTGCGATGGTACATTCCTGGAGATTTATTTCCAGTCCTTTCAAGGCCACCACATTTTAAAGGTGCTCTGATCCTCTCACATGACAAAGCTTAAAAAACCTGGAAGGATGCTGTCCTTCCCTTCATTGTGTTCAGAACTGGGGAGCTATTTTTCAACAACCTAATAAGGATTAACCCACAAATGAAGAGAAAAACAACTCAAAATAGAAGAAGTGCACAAGGTTCTTAGTCAAGTACTTTTAGTCCTACTCAAGAGGAAAAAAAAGAACAGTGAGAAAATTGCTTTTAAAATTAAGAAAGGAAAAAAGCTTGGACTCAGACTCTAGAATTTTCCAAAGAAGAAGTGGGAGGCCCATCATAAACAACAAAATGTTTTGGGTCAAATTAAAGTATTAAAAATGAATGCTTACATGATAACCAAGATGCTTGACTTTACAACCCAAAGAAAATTCTCGTGGGTGTTCAGATAAGTTGCTTGTGACCTGACAGCTGGCTAGTGCAGGAGATGAAATTTCACAGTCCTAACAGCAGTTTAGTTTAGTAGCAATAATTTAAGAACTGGGAGGAGCCATATACACTGCAAATTTAAATAAATGTAAGCAACATCTCTCAAAATACTGACTTAAGAAACTTGTTTATTGAAACTTAGGGTGGGGTGTGGGGAGGATGGGTATGCTAAAGGCAGAATAATCTACTGGGGAGATTTGGAGGGAGGTGTCAAAAAAGCAAGAGGGAAAAAATGTGCACTGATACCTCCATTAGCCACTTTTCTCAAATTAGGGCTCACTCTATGATGCTTTCAGCTCCATTTGTGTCAGAATCATTCTCCCCCTCCCAACTTCCAAAAACCCTCTGATGTGCAGCACTTCTAATTAATCTGCCAAATTATCTCAGTCTACTGTTCTGCCAGTTTCAGTTATACCCTATAACACATACAGCCACAAAACACCAATAGAAAGACAAAGCAAAACACATTTATATCACCTCTAACCATATTCAGGATTGATGTATCAATTAAACCTCACTGTGACCTCCACAGTGGAAGGTTGTCCTGCCACTAGTCCATTTTATTGTTTTCTTCCCCCCAGCCCTTTTTGGTCTCTCATTTTACATGTCATCACTGTAATCCTTCTTCCACTGTGTCACTTCCTATATAAACATCCATGTTTTGTCATAGATTCTACATTTGAACAACCATTTATTTTATAGACATTACAAGTAAAATACATGGTCCTGCAAGGAATATTACAGTTGCACCTCAGGCCTGCATATTTTACGATGTCAACAAGAGAGATCCATTAATTTACAGTTTTGTGTTCAGTAGGGGAGCCATATAATATTCTACATATATATAGTTCTCCTGCATGTAGCTTAATCAGTATGGCACTTCAGGCAACCTGAAATACTGAAGGCAACATAAAAGTAGGATTGTCAGACCAAGAAATTTTATGTCCACCAACGGGAGTTTGCTTTGGAGGCTTCAGAAGGTATATATATTTAGAAGACTATATATTTAGAAGACTATAGTAAAGTCAATGATAGGTAAGAGTCAAACTGATGTGTATTAAAGGTACAGAGCGAGAAGTCTGCACTTTGGACCCTAAGGCAGGGACTTCCAAGTTTTAATCCTTGCCTGCCAACCTTAAGCACTACAATGGTTTCAACGATATTTATTTTCTACCTCCAAGTGTCATTAGACATTTATAAGCCAAATGCCTCACATAGGAAAACCTGCAATGCCACCTTGAACAAACCAGTGACCTTCTCTGTGTTCAGTTTTGGCACCTGCCGAAGTGGGGTGGGCACTTAAACTACTTGCCTTTTGGGTGTCTTAGTACCATGTTCTGGTTTATCTCAAATGGCTCTTCGGAGGCTCAAATGAAATATTCAATACATCAGTTTAAAAGTGCTATACAAATGTAAAAGTGTTTTAAATTATGCACCTCTAAGTATAACCAAGAACTTGCATGGGCTCTCCAAAACAAAGCAAATGGGCTTCTGGGCTTTGATTTCCAATTAGTCCCAGGACATATGATTTTACTTTGTTCTAATTTTCATAAGCAAAAAGAGCAAAAGGTTCAAATTACGATCTTTATTAAGAAATGCTGGGCACATATGTGATTAGGACAATTTTTTCACTGATACATGGGCCTCCTGAATAGCTTTTACTGTAAAGACTAATAAAAATAATGGGATAGTTGAAACAGCAAAATTAGATTAAATTTCAATCTATATTCTTCAATGTATTTTGGGGGGCAGAAATACTTTCCTATATGCTTCTAATCTCTTTACATGGTTTATAGACCAGCTATTAGTTAATAGGTTTTGTCATGTGATTAATATTTAGGTCTTTGAAAATTCATGTGCTGCATCCTCGTGTGTATGTAGCAAGGGGCTGAATCTTCATATTAACCTCAAGAACACTGGGATCAAAAAGCGAGTCCAGAATCCTATTTGCACAAAGGACCCTAGCTAGAGCCTCTCTAGATCCCCAAGAGAAACACTTCAGAAGGCATTATTTCAGCAAACGAACATCCATTAACAACTCAATAGGTGCCACACTGCACTAAATTGCTGGGAGCACAGAGATGAAAAACAGACGCCCTTTAAGAGTTCATGCATTCTAAAATAGAGAAACAATGGTCAACTCCCTTATATTCCAGAATGAAGAATGGAAGTTATAATAAAAACATCCAAATTCTTCCTAGGCTGGTGGTAGGGGTATCAGTACCCTGGGAAGACAGGGAATTTAAAGAATATACTTGAATTTTTTTATTCAGGTATACCACTTTTTGCCTAAATAATATGACATTGGGGCACTCTTTATTTTAAAATGTCTTTTCAAGGCATGCACACTCTGCCACTATTTACACAACTAAAAAAGCAAACTAGGCCGGGAGCAACCATACCAGCTGCTCTGGTTTAATGGACAAAAATACTTGAATTTAATTAAAGCAAACACAACGAAGGTTTACATACTATTAACTACCAAATTGCTTTGGCATATCCAACTAGCCCACATGATGGACCCTTAAAACCAATCTGAAATGGGGAACAAATAGTGATTTAAAATGTGTGTGCATAAAAAGGATAGAACCAGCATGAGTTTGGTTTTCCATTTATATTAAGAGTTGGTATATTTTCTACCAACTTGGTGAACAGCCGTAAGTAATCTTACGGCTTCTTCATATATATATCCCCAAACCCATATGTGGATGTAGAGTATATCCACAGCTTTGTGCAATCAACACTACAATCAATCTTAGACATTTTTATCACTCCAAAAAGAACCTCCATACCAATTAACAATTACTCCCCATTGACCCAGCTCCATGCCCCAAGACCAGCCCTAGGCAAGCACTAATCTTCTTATGATCTCTGTTGATTTTCCTATTCTGAGCATTTCATATAAAAGAATCATATAATATGTGGCTTTCTGTGTCTGGTTTCCTTCATTTAGCATAATGTTTTCAACTCTCACCCATTTTGTACCAGGTATCAGTATTTCATTCCTTTCTTATTGACAAATAATATTACATTGTAAGTATATACTACCATTTGTTTATCCATTCATAAGCTGATGGACATTTGGGTCATTTCTACTTTTTAGCTACTGTGAGTAATTTTACAACTTCTTTTTTTTTTTTTTTTTTTTTTTTTGCAGTACGTGGGCCTCTCACTGTTGTGGCCTCTCCCGTTGTGGAGCACAGGCTCCGGACGCGCAGGCTCAGCGGCCATGGCTCACGGGCCCAGCCGCTCCGCGGCATGTGGGATCTTCCCGGACTGGGGCACGAACCTGCGTCCCCTGCATCGGCAGGCGGACTCTCAACCACTGCGCCACCAGGGAAGCCCACAACTTCTTAAATCAGTTTCTAATTTAATGTGCACATCACTAAGCACCGGTCCAGATAATAAAACACACTATTTTTGCAGGCTGATCATTCCTCAATTCCTTCCCAGGTCACCAAAATCGATAAAACATGTAGGGAAAAACTGGACAATAGGTCTTCAATAGACACATAATAGATACTTAAATATTTGCTGACTCAGTGAATTAATGAATGAGAGAAATCTTTCCTTCAATCCCTGCTTCTCCTTTCAATCAAATCCCTACCTGTGGGAGACTGGGATTGACATATATACACTAATATGTATAAAATAGATAACTAATAAGAACTTGCTGTATAAAAAAATAAATAAAATAGGGCTTCCCTGATGGCGCAGTGGTTGAGTCTGACTGCCGATGCAGGGGACACCGGTTCGTGCCCCGGTCCGGGAAGATCCCACATGCCACAGAGTGGCTGGGCCCGTGAGCCATGGCCGATGAGCCTGCACGTCCAGAGCCTGTGCTCCACAATGGGAGAGGCCACAACAGTGAGAGGCCCGCATACCACTAACTAACTAACTAACTAAATAAATAAATAAATAAACAAAATTTTAAGAAAAGAACCTGCTGTATAAAATAAATAAATTAATTAATTCCAAAATATTGGGGAAAAAAATCCCTACCAGTGCCATGGTACTGTGTCATGGAATGTTGAAGCTGCAAAAGATCATGGAGCCCAAGATTCGTCCAAGTGTGGTTCAAGAACCACATGTATCAGAACCACCAAAGGTGCTTATTAAAAATATCTGTTTCTTCTCCCACACACAGAATGAATCCAATTCACAGAGGATATAATTCACAGGGAATCTATAGTAAATCATGTGAGTGAGGCCACAGGAAGCCACCTTTGTAACAAACACCCCAGGTAATCCCAATGCATACTAAAATTTGATAATTATTGATCTAATTGAACCTTCCCATTCTATAGAGGCAGGAATTTAGGACTAGTATAGGGAACTGACATGTGCAGGGTCACAGTACGGTAGAGGTAGGGTCACGGGGATCTGAGGTTATGAATCCCAGTATAGCACTTTCCGTTACCTCATGTATCCTCCTTTATCACACTGTCATGTTTTCCCTGTGAACATACACTTCCCTCACAGACTTGCTTGATAACTGTCAGTGTCTGACACACCTTAAGTGCTCAACAAATAGTAGCTCTCACTTTTTCTTAAGTTTGGTCCTATGTGAACTAGGTAACGAAAAGGTCTCCTATTTTGGCAGTGTTTTCTAACAGTATACAGTAAAAATTATAAGGCCCAAGAAGAGAATAACAGACCCAGGAGGAAGGTCTCTGTGGTTCCTGACCCAAATATTGAAAAAGACCCTAACTGGAAAACTGTGTCCAACCATGGGCTCCATGGGCTTTGGTGGCTAAAGAAACTCTGTAGTGACATTTCCTATCCATGGTTGTGAAACCCCTCTGTACACCCACTGTGATCTATTTAAAGGAGCCATGTCTTTTTAGAAAACAGTTTCTGCCAAGTTTTCTATCTGAGGAAAATCACACAGTAGGAGAACTTCAGCCATGACTAAACGGTAGTGGACATTTTTCTAAATGAAAGTTGATATACCTATCAAAAAGATAGACTCAGTGCAAAACCATTATCACGAAACAGAAAAAAAAAATCAAAAAAGTGGTGGTTTGTTATAATGAATGAAACAAAAGAGGTGAATAAAGAAAAAGTTCATAATATCTCCTACCCCCTTCCAATCTCCCCTTGGCAAAAATGTATGAATTTGCAATCAATTCTTCACACTTTTTTCTACCCTTATATAAACCATACCTTGTATACCACACAAAGACACACACACACACGATATACTTTAACAGACTCATGCCCTACTCATTTCTCTGTACCATAACTTTTTGAAAATTATTTTTTTTTCAAATTAAGAGTTACACAGTACTGTAAGACATATTAACATAAAACAGCAGTCCTCTGCCCCTCCCACTCCTGAGTCCTTCCTAAAGACAACTTCCAACTTTTCAAGCTGTTTCTTCTGTTCTTTATCTCCATGCTTACAAATAATATGCTCATATTTCTACTTATTAGCTAATTTTATATATTACCTATTGAGTTCTTAATATGGAAAATAACCAGTTACACTCTCAGTTCTTCAAATATAGATTTGCCACAATTTTACACTATTATGCATATTCACTTTTGAGTGAAATGGTGTATTATGATTTCATTTCCTTTCTTGTACAACTTTTTGTTTTCCCTGAAATTAACAACTGTCTCATTTTTACTTGAGAGAGCTTTCATTTTACTTCTATTTTCTATGTAAAGTAACAAAGAGTGTCATCTGTTGAGAGTGAATGGGGAGGTAGTTGAAAAAGAAGTCTGAAATGACCAGTTTGGAGCTTGAGGGAAAGAGGTCATTAGTAAACACAGAAGAATATCTAGGCAACACTGAGGGTTCAAATGAGGTTAGAGATCATGAATTTGTAAATGATACCAGTCTACACAGCTGTGTGATTTTTTTTCCAGCTGTGCTCAGTTGTAAGAATGGAGGCAATGGCTGAGTTTCAACCCAGAAGGATTCAATGGAACAGAAGGAAGGACAATGGAACAAGAAGTTGAAGATATTAGAAAACAGAAGTCAGATGAAAACTCATTCAACTTACTTCCACCAAACCCTCAACCCATATATATCCATATTCATCTTTCTCCCTCATTAAAATGGGGGAAAAATCCTTCTTATTGTTGAATGTCAACCTCTCCACCTATGAGGAAAAAGGAGGACATGAGATTCCTAAACATGGGATCCTGTGGAAATATTCACTTTGAATAAAACATTCATTAGGAAGTTAAATGAGTATCAGAAGGGAGGAAGAGAAGGAGAATGAGACACACTCACATGCAAGTTTAGAGCTAAAAAGTCAAGTCTGATAGCAAAGTGAATGGCAAGAAAATCTACCTGAATGGGGGAATGCAACTTGAGATGAGTGGTGAATATTTGGAATAGTTACCTTGGGAAACAGATAGGAGAGAAAGCTGAATAGGTGCATGTAAGAAGTCTTCCTACTGAGGGGCATCAAGATGGCTGAGTAAGAGGACACCAAGCTCAACTCCCCTCATGAACACATCAAAAGTACAACTACATATAGAATAACTCTCACTGGAATTGACTTGAAGACTAGCAGAATGACTCTTTTTACAACCAAACTATAAAAGAGAGAACCACACACAGTCTGGTAGGAAGGGAGGAGATGTGACCTCGTCAGGACCCACACTCCTTGTGAGGGACTCAGAGAAGAGGGGGATATCACAGGCTCAAGAACCCTCCCTAGGGAGCAAGAGGTTCAAGCCATATATTAGGTACCCCAGCCCTGAGGCCCAATACCAGCAAGATGAGCTCCATTAGCTGGTTTGAAAACCAATGGGGCTTACCAGAGGTCTATAAGAAACCAAGACTCCGCTCTTGAAGAAAGTGCAAGACTTGCTTGTTCCCAGTCACAGCATGGAGGCAGTAGATTGAAAATGGCCTCAGGCTCTGACTGGCTTCTGGGACCACGCCAGAGTGCACCAGAGCCTGCATCAAGCACTTGCTCCAGAGCCTCTTGCTCCAGTGCTGCTCTCAACTAGAGTGGAGGCTGATGTTGCCAAGGAGAATGCACACACTTAGAGGGAATGGAAGCAGCTCAGACCTGACCTTCAGGGCTTCTTCTCCAGCACCTTGGGCCCCACCTCTGCCCCCAGAGGACTGTGACTGCCACTGAGCAGAGAATACCTGGTTCACACCTGACTCTGGCTCTAGTCACTCCATCTCCAGCCCTACCTCCCACCAAGTTGGAAGCTGCCAGCACACCCCAGGGGAAGACTCATGTTCATTTCAGACCCATGCTCATTTCAGATCCAGCTCTCCCACCAAAGCCACTGGGCACACACAGACTTCACAGAGATGCTCCCACAAAGGACACTCCTTCAAGATGGGGATAAGTAACTCTTTCACCTAATTTCATAGAAACAAAGTTAAACAAAATTAGAAGACATAGGAATATGTTTCAAATGAAAGAATGAGGGAAAAAAACCTGAAAAAATTCCCTAATGAAACAGAGACAAATAATTGACCTGATAAACAGTTCAAAGAATTAGTAATAAAAATGCTAACTGAACTTGGGAAAAGAATAGATGAACACAGTGAGAATTTTAACAAGGAACTAGAAAATATAAAAAAGAACCAGTAAGACCTGAAGAATACAATAACTGAAATGAAAAATGCACTAGAAGGAATTAAAGAGTAGGGGATACAGAAGAGCACCCAAGTGATCTGGAAGATAGAATAATGGAAATCACCCAATCAGAACAGCAAAAAAAAAAAACTAATTTAAAAGAATGAGGATAGTTTACAGAACCTCTGAGACAACATCAAGCATACTAGCATTTGCATTATAAGGGTCTCAGAAGGAGAAGGAGGAAAATTAGAGAAAATGTATTTGATGGAATTATGGTTGAAAACTTCTCTAACCTTAAGAAGGAAAGAGATATCCAGGTACAAGAAGTACAGAGAGTTCCAAACAAGATGAACCCAAAGAGACCCACATCAAGAAATATCATGATTAAAATAAAACAGCAAAAGTTAAAACAGAGGACTTTAAAGGCAGCAAGAGAAAAACAAAGGGTCACATACAAGGAACCCCCATAAGGCTATGAGCTAATTTTTCTGCAGAAATGTTGCACGCCAGAAGGGGGTAGCATAACATATTTAAAGTGATGGAAGGAAAAAACGTACAACCTAGGATACTCTACCCAGCAAGGTTATTATTCAGAATTGAGGCAGAGATAAAGAGCTTAGCAGACAAGCGAAAACTAAAAGTTGATCAATACTAAACTGACCTCACAGGAAGTGTTAAACAGTCTTCTTTAAGTGAAAAATAAAAGACTATAACAAGAAATAAATTATAGGAAGGGAAAAGTCACACTGGTAAAGGCAAATATACAGTAAAGGCAGTAGATCAACTACTTAAACAAGATATTATGGAGGTTAAAAGACAAAAAATATAAAATCAACTATAACTACAATAAACAGTTAGGGAATAAGCATGAAGATGAAAAATATGACCCCCAAAACACAAAACATGGGGGATGAGAAGTGAAAATGCAGATATTTTAAAATGTGTTTAAACTGATAGTCATTTTAGTTCAAAACTGAGAGTCATTTTAGTTCAAAACAAATAGATACAGTTATAGGTCAACAAGTACGAACTCCATGATAATCACAAGTCAAAAACCTACAATATAGAATAGATAAACAACAAGGTCCTACTATACAGCATATTCAATATCCTATGATAAACCATAATGGAAAAGAATATAAATATATATATATATTCTTTTTTTATATTCTTTTCAGTTATATATATATATATATAACTGAATCACTTTGCTGTACAGAAGAAATTAACACATTGTAAGTCAACTATACTTCAATTAAAAAAAAACCTACAATAGATACGAAAAAACTAGACAGAAAGGAACACAAATATGACACTAAAGAAAGTCATCAAACCCCAAGGAAAGAGACTAAAGGAAGAAGAGAGAAGAACCACAAAATCAGAAAACAAGTAACAAAATGGCAATAAGTACATACCTATTAATAATCACTTTAAATGTCAATGGACAAAATACTCCAATCAATAGACATAGGTTGGCAGATTGAATAAAAAAAAAAACAAGACCCAACCATAAGCTGGCTACAAGAGACTCACTTCAGAGATAAAGTCACACACAGGATGGAAAAATTTACTCCATGCAAATAGAAATGAAGAGAAATATGGGGTAGCAATACTCATCTCAGACAAGGTAGACTTTTTTAAAAGTCTATAATAAAAGACAAAGGGCACTATATAATGAAAAAGGGATCAAAACAAGAAGTGAATATAACATTTGTAAACATACATGCACCTAATATATGAGCACCTAAATATATAATGCAAATATTAACAGATATAAAGGGAAAATTGACAGTAATACAATAATAATGAGGGACTTTAATACTCCACATACATCAATGGACACATCATCCAGAGAGAAAGTCAATAAGGAAATGTGTCAATAAATAAATGACAATAAATGACACATTAGACCAGTTGGACATAATAGATATCTAAAGGACATTCCATCCAAAAATAGCAGAATACTCATTCTTTTCAAGAGCACATGGAATGTTCTCCAGGATAGATCACAGGCTAAGCCCCAAAGGAAAGCTCAATAAATTTAAGGAGATAGGAATTATATCAAATATCTTTTCCAACCAAAATATTGCAAAACTAAAAATCAATTACAGGAGGAGACTAAACAACATGCTACTAAAAAAGAAATGGGTCAATGAAGAAGGCAACAGGCAATCAGAAAATGCCCTGAGAGAAGTGAAAATTAAAACACAACTTGCCAAAATCTTTTGGAATCAGCAAAAGCAGTTCTAAGAGTGAAGTTTATAGGATACAGGCCTACCTCAGAAAGAAGAAAAATCTCACATAAAAAACCAAACCTATCATCTAAAAAAATTAGAAAAAGAACAAAGCCCAAAGTCTGCAGAAGGAAGGAAATAATAAAGATCAGAGAGGAAGTAAATAAAACAGAGACCAAAAAAAATAGGAACAGGAAAGATAATGAAACCAAGAGCTAGTTTTTTTTTAAAGATTAAAAAAAGTTGATAAGCCTTTAGCCAGGCTCATTAAGAAAATAAGAGAGAGGAGACAAATAAAATAAGAAATGAAAGAGGGAAAATTATAACTAATATCACAGAAATACAATCAATCATAAGAGAATACTATGAACAGTTATATGCCAACTGTTGACAACCCAGAAGAAATGCATAATTTGACAACCTAGAAGAAATGCATAAATTTGACAACCTAGAAGAAATGCATAAATTCCTGGAAACATACAATCTTCCAGGTCTGAATCAGGAAGAAATAGATAACCTGAAAAGACCAATTACTAGTATTAAAATTCAATCAGGAATCCAAAAACTCCTAACAAAAAGTCCAGGACCATATGGCTTCACTGGGGAATTCTACCAAACATACAAAAAATTATACCTGTCTTTCCAAAAGTATTCCAAAAACATTTTAGAGGAGGGCACATTCCCAAATTCTTTCTATGAGGCCATCATTATCCTGATACAAAAACCAGACAAAGACTCTACAAAAAAAGAAAATTACAGGCCGACATCCTTGATGAATATACATGCAAAAATCCTCTACCAAATACTAGCAAACTAAATTCAGCAATATAGAAAAAGAATCATAGTCCATGATCAAGTGGTATTTATTCCAGGGATGCAAGGATGGTTCAATATCCACAAATCAATCAATGTGATACACTACATTAACAAAAGGAAGGATAAAAATCACATAATCATCTCAATAGACACAGAAAAAGCATTTGACAAAATTCAACATATATTTATGTTAAAACTCTCAACAAAGGTGGCATAGGGGGAACACAGCTCAACATAATAAAGGCCATTTATGACAAACCCACAACTAACATCATACTCAGTGGTGAAAAACTGAAAGCTTTTCCTCAAATCAGGAAGAAGACAAGGATGCCCACTCTCACTACTTCTATTTAACATAGTATTGGATGTCCTACCCACAGGAATCAAACAAGTAAAAAGAAATAAAAGGCATCCACATTGGAAGAGAAGAAGTAAAACTGTCACTATTTGCAGATGACATCATACTATATGTAGAAAACCTTAAAGTCTCTGTCAAAAAAAGTAAAGAATTAATTCAGTAAAGTTGCAAGGTACAAGATTAATATACATAAATATGTTGCTTTTCTATACACTAATAATGAATTATTGGAAAGAGAAAGAAAATAATCCCATTTACAATTGCAACAAAAAGAATAAAATACCTAGGAATAAACTTAACCAAGGAGGTGAAAGACCTATACTCTGAAAACTCTAAGACATTGATGGAGGAAACTGAAACAATACAAGTAAACAGAAAGATATCTTGTCTTCATGGATTGGAAGAATTACTATTGGTAAAATGTCCATACTATCCAAAACAATCTACAAATTTAATGAAGTCCCTATAAAAAAAAAACCATGACACTTTTCATAGAACTAGAACAAATAATCCTAAAATTTGTATGGAACCAAAAAGACCCCAAATAGCCAAAGCAATCTTGAGAAAAAAGAACAAAGCTGGAGGTAACATGCCCTCTGACTTCAGACTATACTACACAGATACAGTAATTAAAACAGTAAGGTACTGGCACAAAAACAGACACATAGATCAACGGAACAGACAAGAGAGCACAGAAATAAACCCATGCACATATCATCAGTTACCTATGGCAAAGGAGGCAAGAATATACAATGGGGAAAAGACCGTCTCTTCAATAAGTGGTGCTGGGGAAACTGGACAGCTACCAGTAAAATAATGAGATTAGAACATTTTCTTACACCATATACAAAAATAAACTCAAATGGATTAAAGACCCTAATGTAGGACTGGAAACCATAAAATACCTAGAAGAAAACATAGGCAATATACTCTTTGATAAAAGGCTTAGCAATATTTTGGGCATATGTCTCCCCAGGTAAGGGAAACAAAATAAACAAATGGGACCTAATTAAAATTAAAAGCTTTTGCATAGCAAAGGGAATCATAAACAAAATGAAAAGACAACCTACTGAATCAGAGAAGATATCTGTAAATGATATGTCTGATAAGGGGTTAATATCCAAAATATATAAAGAGCATATACAACTCAATATCAGAAAAACAAACAAATCAATTAAAAAATGGGCATTTTCCCTGAATAGGCATTTTTCCAAAGACAACATACAGATATCCAACAGGTGCATGAAAACATGCTCAAAATCTAATCATCAGGAAAATGCAAATCAAAACCACATTGGGAAATCTCCTCACACATGTCAGAATGCCTATCATTAAAAAAGACAACAAATAATAAATGTTGGTGAGGTTATAGAGAAAATGGAACTTTAGTACACTATTGGTAGGAATATAAATTGGTACAGCCACTATGGAAAACAGTATGACAGCTCCTCAAAAAGTTAAAAATAGAACTACCATATGATCCAGCAATTCCACTTCTGGGTATATATCTGAAGGAAACAAAAATACTAATTTGAAAAGATATATGCACCCCGATGTTCATAGCAACATTATTTACCATAGCTAAGATATGGAAGCAACGTTATGTGTTCATCAACAAATGAATGGATAAAGAAATGCAGTACATATATGTAATGGAATATCACTCAGCCATAAAAAGAATAAAATTTTGCCATTTGCAACAACATGGATGGACCTGTAAGTTATTATGCTTAGTGAAATAAGTCAGACAAAGAAAGACAAATACTGCATGATATCACAGGTAGAATATAAAAAGCAAATGAATATAAAAAAACAGAAAGAGATTCACCGAAACAGAACAAACTAGTGCTTACCAGTGGGGAGAGTGGTGGTGGGAGGGGCAAGGTAGGGGAAAGGGATTAAGAGGTACAAACTTTTAGGTATAAAATAAGATACAAGGATGTAATGCACAGCACAGGGAATATAGTCAGTCTTTTATAATAACTTTAAATGGAGTATAATCTATAAAAATATCAAATTACTATGTTATATACCTGAAAGTAATATAATACTGTAAATCAGATATACATCAATAAAAACTTTAAAGTCTTCCTAGCAGCTCTGAAGGTCCCAGCTTAGGTTATGCATTTGTTGTGACACTGGTCCTGATGAAGTTGTGATTTTTTTTCTAGAGGAGATCAGCCATAGGTATTGGGGCATAGAAATTGATGGTTAGATTGATCCAAGAATGAGGTGTGTTCTGGGCAGATTTAATGACAAGATGATTCTAGAGTTAGATAAGGCAACAAGAGGAACATACTAGAAGGCTTAGGCTGGATAAGAAAGAAAGCAATATCACAAAGGAGTTAACGAGACTTCTCACTAGGCTCAACTTGGAAATAATTATACATACTAGGCTTTAAAGCAAACGTTTCAGGGATGTTCCCATTAGGCCTTTCAGTTGTAAAATACAACTATCTTCCTATCAACAGACTGCAAGTACCACCTTCAAATAATAAATGGGCTTTTTGATTAATATGTACCATGGTACCAATGCCTTAGATTACTTTAAAAAATACAAAATCAAAGAGTTGAGAGGGCTATGTCCATGACTCAATCTGAAACATTCATTCAATTTTTAATATCATGTATCTTTATCATTATAGAAGTAACATATCCTAATTGTAGAAAATTTGAAAGCTACACAAAAGAACTAAAAAAATAACCTGTTACAACAGCATGCAGGAAAAATAAAATAACTACCTTAGCATACATATGTATATATACTTTTGTATCATGTTTAAATGTATGGGTTCTGGAGCTAGACTGGCTAGTTTCTCATCCCAGAACAGTCATTTCAATAGCTTTGTGACTTTTTAGGCAAATTACTGAACTTCTGTGTCTGTTTCCTCTACTTAAAATACAAATAAAAATGCTGCCTACCTTCCAATGAGATAGGTTATGAGAAAATGATTTTATATACAGCTCTTAGAACAATGCTCAGAATATAATAAGAAGTCCCTAGTAGAGGTTAGCTATCATTACTATGTGTATATATGAGATTTTTCGTCATAGTCCTCGGTTCAAACTCAGTGTCAGAACCACCCATTTAAAAGGATATCAAATAAGAACCAGAGAGTAGACATCAGGGAAATGGACATTTTTGTATCCTAGAAAGCTGAAGGCAGATATTTAGTCCAGGGACATCTCGGCACTGATCTGGCTCTTTCCCCAGTTCAGGATTTGGCCTTGTTAATGCTGAGTATGGTTCAAGAACCAGTGGAGCCTATTAGTGCTAAACACCCCTTAAATAGAAGTACAAAGCTTGTTAGTACAAGCTTTTTTTTTCCAGAATGGTGACTAGACTATGAGTATAAAAAACTAATGTTGCAGGGGAGAAAAATCAGCTATATTTTTGAGTCTGGCAGGACTGTTCCCTGTATAGATACTGGTACTGGCAGCTGTAAATCTATAGGGAACTAGGGACCAGGTTAAGTCCATGCTAAGATATGCTGCATCTGTTCCCATCTTATGAGGCTTTCTCCTTGTCTAATTAAATTAGGATATTACAAAGTGTGCTCCTTTCCCCACCAATCTATAACTCACCAGAAATAATGTAGGTGTTATCAGAAGTGGGATGTGAAATACTACAATAACTGTAGGTATGCATACCTACAGTTATTGAGTGCCCCAATAAAAAATAAGAGTCCAAATAACACAATTATTTGGGTGTGGTTAGCTGATGGAAAGTCGTATTTCAGAGTAAAAGGAGATCATTATCTGTCATATATTGCAATTACTTATCCCAATTAATCTTTATCTGCTATTGTTGTATATTTTACACATACACATTTTCAATATTAAGGAAAATGGTTTATTGATTTTTCTTGACTTTTCTTTCTTTTTATTATTAGGAACTCTTTCCAATTTTATTTTATTCAAGTTGTTATATGCTTTCCTTTTTTCCACCTTTATTACTTGAATCCTTCTGAAATTTGCATCTAACTTTGACTAGCTTATTGTGTAAATGATAGAAGAAGAATAACTACCATCATGCACCAAGCATTTGAGGGCTGTGTACTGAGTATTTTACCTGCATTATATCATATATGCTTTTATCATTCTCACTGTAAATACAAACAATAATTAAAAACACAAACATTTTTAAAAGGAAAACCTCAAATCCCTCCACCAATAATTAACATTTTGGTGAACAATTTTCTATGCATTTTCATATGTTTATATGCACATGTAGCTATATAGAAATACACAGAAATATGCAGAAAATGGTTTATGCTGCTTTGTAATCTACCTTTTCCATTAAATTGTATATATAGATATACTGCCATATCAATAAATGTAGGTCTACATTATCTTTAATTTGTATGTACTAATTGGCTAAATTGACACATCCCGATTTACCTAGTCAATCCACTATTATAGCCAGTTAGGTTGCTTCCAAAGCTTTGTTACTATAAACAAAGTAAGCAAAAAAAATAATGTTAACAAGCATTCTTGTATATATATCTTTTAGCATTTGCATTTATGCTCTAACAAAAAATTCTTAGTAAAATCATTAGCTCATAGAAGGTATGTACATTTCACATTTTTATACAGATTGCTAAATAACCCTCTGGAAATGTACCAGTTTAAACAGTACGTTAGATCATCCATATCCCCACACTGTGTTTGGTTAATCTCATAAATCGTCTCTAATCTGATAGGTGAAAACTATTAGTTTTTATTTTCAAAGTGAGTTTGTCTATTGGTATTCTTTCTGTTATGAATATTATCCTCATAACTTTTCACCATTTTCCTGTTAGGACATTTACTTTGTAGTTGATGTGTAGGATCTTTATATATTGCGAATATCTAATCTTTGTTATATGTCAGATATTTTTTCCTAGTTTGTTTGTTCAATCTTGATTACAGTACTTTTTGGGCCATATAGTGGTTTTGAAGGTAAAATTTATTTATCTTTCCCTTTAAGCCATCAGTCTTCATAAAGTGATTAGAAACTCTTCCTTAATCTCAAAACTGTAAAAATATTATAAATATGTTAAATTATAATATATAAACTTTAAAATAATATATTCTCAAGTACATTTATAGTGGTTTTTTTACATTTAAATCTTTGACCCAGCTGGTACTTTGATTTAAATAGTGAGTATAGATGTAGCTTTATTAAACTTCCCCTCAAAAGACTAGCCCTGTTGTCCTAACCACATTTACTGAAAAACCTGTCTTTTCTCCCAGCCCATGGGTTTGAAATGCCTCTTTATCATATCTTAAAATCCATAGCATATTTGGAAATAGTTTACTATTTCCAAAGAGATAGACACTGCTCTGTTACATTGATTTGTCTGTTCCAACACAAGTATCACAATATTTTTCTAATTTCCAGTACAATTTATATTTTATACGCGGAATGGAAAGTTACTTATAATTCTTCTTCAGAATTTCATCTGGATATTTTTGGGAGGTGTTTCATGTGATGTACATATCTCATTTTTCCCTCAAATAGAGTCAAAGTGATTCCTGTAATGTTACTAACTGATTTGTGTTCTAAGAGGGAAGGAAAGTGGCAGCACTATGGCACTGGGGATTGTGAATAAGTCTGCATAAACCCATGAAATCAGTTGCCTCTGTGAATACGTTTCTAGGTGGAAATAAACGTGGAGAACCATTATTGCGTAACAGCACTATCCAATAGAACTTTCCACACTAATGGGAATGCTCTAGAGTTGAACTTTCCAATACAGTAATCATTAGTCACATGTGGCTTTTGCGAAGCTGAAATGTGACTAGTGTGACTGAGGAACTGAACTTTTAGTTTTATTTAATTGTAATCCATTTAAATTTATACAATCACATGTTTAGTGGAAAGCACTTCTAGAGCAGAACTATTTTAAAAATCACTTCCCTAGGGAGATGCAAGAGGGAGGAGATATGGGAACATATGTATATGTATAGCTGATTCCCTTTGTTATAAAGCAGAAACTAACACACCACTGTAAAGCAATTATACTCCAATAAAGCTGTTAAAAAAATAAACACTAACAAAAAAATCACTTCCCTATTATACTGCTTCATAGCATTATTGGCTGATAATAAATTTGGCAATTTCCTATTTAACCTGTACCTATCATTTTGATAGAGATTTTCAGTAAAATATTAAGGCTAACATTGAGATCTCAATGGCAACTCAATTAAATAAATATGTAATGTACGCTCCCTGTATTCATGGCACTCTGCAGAATCAGAGGCAGATTAGATAACCTTCAAGAAGTTTAAACTTTAGTAGAGGAGATAAAGTGATAAATAACAATAACAGTTTTAAAACAAGGCAACTATCATAAAAGAGGAATCAACAACGTGTCAAGAGAGTTCTAAGAAGGGAGAAATTCTTTTGGCTATGGAGCATGAGAGAGAAATTGGGGAGGGGTGCATGGAAGAGGTGGCACTTAAGCTGCTTCTTGAATATGGTTCATTCTCAACAGGCAGAGAAGTAGAGATGGGGGAGGGCAGGAGGAAGACATTCCAGGTTAAACGAATGGCATAAGCAAAGGTACAAATTATGGATAAGAAAAAGTTATGTTGAACAATGGTGAGTGGTCGGGTTCAGCTAGATCATCATGTGAGCAGAAAGGTAGTGAGAAATAAGGTTGACTATGTAGGCTGATGCTAAATCTCAAAGGGCCTCAGATTTCTGTCCAAAGAATCTGGTCTTGACTTTATACCTAGTAGAGAGAGAATGAAGTCATTTTAGACTAGTGTCATCTAAGCTCTGGACCTCAGAGCAATAATAGATTTTGGTATAAACAAAATAATGTTTCCCAACTTAAATGTATTATCTTGGGGAAATCACTTAAATATTTGGATGCTTGGTTTAAGCATATGTAATATGGAAAAATCACCCATCTCAAGATCTTGAACATTAAGCAAGATAAGGAAAGGGGAAAAGCATTTAACAAAGTATAAAACAAGCACAATATAAATGTTAAAACTTCTTAACAAAGTATAGTGATCTAGATATTTCTCATAGTGACACACACCCAATTAAGCCAGGACAAAGCAATCTATTCAGGCATAGTAACAGACTGCAACAGAGAAGACTCTAAAACACAGCCTCAAGCATAATTTTTATAAAGGCATAACTTCAGCAGGCAAACTGATAGGAGACTCTATCCTATTTGGACCCTATTTGAGTTCCTGGATGTTTAAAGGATGATAGAATCCCTGGGTTATTAGTAACAGGTCATCCAGTTCAATCTCCCACATCTGATATTTGAACTCATACCAAATGATTGGCCACACTATGTACATACCTGCAGTGGTGAAGAACTTCCTAGGGTTACAATGCAACATATTGAATGTATCAGGCAACTCGAATTGTTAGAAAGGCTTTCAGATTCAGTAACAATCCATACCACTTAATCCACTCACTAGGTATCCAACACTTTTAACTAAAGAACTAAAATCTCTTCAGGAAGATTAGTTCTAATATGCAGAATATATTGGAGAGCAGACCAAAGACAATAAGGAGACGTTCTTATGGAAGATGAGGTCAAGAATCTGGAGGGGGAAAGAGGGAAGAAGGGAGTGAGGAGACAAGGGGAGAGGGGGGAGATGAAGGGGAGGAAAAAAAGGAAAGAAAGAAAAGAATCCAGAGGTTTTGACAGGGAGGGGTAGCAGTAGGAAAGGAGAAAAAGAGAAAACGTATTTCAGAGACAGAACTCAGGGCATTTAATAAGACGCAGGAGGCAGGAATGGAAGAGCATGCAGAGTCACAGATGACTGACATTGACATTGGTGTGTGTGTGTGGGGGGGTGGGTCAAATTAGTTTTTGAATACATTTTACATGCCAATAAAACACCCAGATAAAGGAATACAGCAAGCCAGATATAAAGTATTTTGGAACTCAGGAGAAAAGCCAAGGAACAGCTACATGAAGAGGTGAGATTTAAGGAGAAAAAGCAAGAAGACAGCTAAAGCTGGGCTCCTTGGCACAGAGAATATCTGTTTAGGTTGATTGATCAAAGATTTGGAGCAATAGCTGTGGCTGGGGAAGCCCAAGAGAAACTGGCCCACGATGGACTCACTCCAGTGCCTCTGATCTCATTGGGAGCCAGCTCAAAGTGAACCAGCCCAAAGAGTCTGAATTCATTGGTGACTTTGGCCAAATGGACCCATGTAGCACATCTTTGCATCAGGCCTTATATTGGTCAGGCATGTTTTACTCTGAAATCCCTTGACACTGACAGCTTAGAGTCTAAACTTAATAAGAGGCTTATTTTCAAGTCCTAGTTCAAGATAATCAAAGCACACATTGCATATTCAGCATTCATCTATCTTTCTCCACCAAGTTGGCTCTGATCACAGCTTCCTGGTGTAGGCTCAAGGAAAAAAAAAACAAAAAACCTCAGGGATTAAGGGTTGTGGGCTGCTGGCTTTGACTAGAAACCAGCCCTGAAAAGCCCTGTTAGCCCACACCTTGAGGTCGGGTGGTGATTTGTCTTACTTTTATTACTAAACAGCTGAAACTTGGGATTTTTTAAAATTTCTTCCACCTGGTCACAGTGCATTTTTACCAAGGAGCTTACAGTACCTTTTCAAATGTAGAAGGCAACGTGTGCATTCTTCTAACTGTTCTGGCTGCCATCAGTACTGCTACAGTTACAGAAATATCCAAGTACAAGGGAGAAAATGTATTTTTTCTCCTTTAAATTTCATCATATTACAGCAACCTGTCACAGAATCTACTCAGACCACCAAATTGCACACAGGGATGACTTCCTTTAAGGAACAGATGTAAACACACAATTCTGCTTTACCAAAGTGTATGATCATTTTAACCATATTTTAACTCATTTCACTTTTCCTCTTCTCAAACAGCAAATGCTATCCTCTTCTCAAACAGCAAATGTTTTGCCCCGAGCCACTTCAAGAAATATGCAAGCCAACATAATTGATAAAGTGAAGTTTGTTTTAAACAAAACTGGAATTGTCACTTCATAATTCATCTCTCTTATAAGGTTGAACTCTTTAGAGTATGTCTTCTTAAAGCTAAATAAAACTTCAATGGCTTAGTACCTGTGGAGAAGTGTGTCAGGTGGGTAATTTGGGCTATTCCCCAGGTAGCCACACCATCCATTCACCCTGGCAAGCAGTATATGCTTGTATGGACTCTATCACCAATTACTGGCAAAGAAGGAAGTTCTACTGAATTAAAGAACCGTGACTCAGGAAATGAATAGGTAGATCAAGACTCAGACTCTACTTGGCCCGTAAACACTACAGTCCAGAAGCACCCCTATATTCCCCATGCCTGACCAGTGCCTTTATCCTCTGCATCCAGAAGTCCTAGCAGTAGGAGTCTCATAAAAACGGAAAATGGCCCGATTGCCCAACCTGAGATAAGACCACCCAGAAATCATTGAGGGCAGCAGAGGCCATACTGCAAAACTGGCTTAAATCCCCAGTCCTTCTACTCTGAAGGCTTGGCCTTGACCTATCAGACAGAAACATAAATGGCCATGGCTCTCAGTCACCGGGACAGCTTTGCTCACCACTTGCTCCTCCTTCTGACCAGCCAGGGCTAGAGAGGGTGAACCAGGAGCCTTCGGTGCCACAGCCTTTTACCTGTATTTAAATGCTTTCTATTTAAATTATCTGTTTCAACCGCAGGTAATTGCAGGCTGTCTAGCCCAAGGCAGTCCCCAAATTTTAGAGCTCACATGGTGAGCAGGCGGTACACAGCCAGAGCCACCTCATTGGGTCCAGCCACAGCACAGCCCAGTCAGAGAGTAGTGGCCCCAAAATGGGCTGCTCTGCGGCGGAGGAGTACAAAGGATGGAGTGGGTGCAGGTAGGCACTTCTGCTGAAACCTCAGCTCAGGTATAACTGGAAATTTCACTCACCCTAGGTCCCAGGGTAGTTGCCTAATTCCTGTTTGGGGAAGCAAGGAGCACTGAGAAAAATGCCTTCTGAGCCGCAAGACCAGGTAGAAGCTGAAGTGCCTGCTACTCTGTTGGCCAAGAGCCCAGTAGCAAAGCATCCAATGGGCACCACTGCCCCTGAGTCCTCAGGGAGAGACCGTGTGGGGTGGGGGGGGGGTTGGGGGTGTAAGTGAGAAAGTGGCCCTCAGTCCTCCACACCTCTCCTGGACACTTAACTCCTTCCTTCCCAGGGGCCCTGTAACCAAGGTAGCCTTCCTGAGCAGTACGTGCCTGCTGAACTTGCAAGGTTTCAGGGACAAGTCCTTTCCTCCCTCCCTCTCTTCTTCCCTAGAGGCCTGACCCTGGGGCTGTGCAGCATGTTTAATAATCTACAACTTGGCTCGCCTGGCTGGGAACAGAAAGCATTCTTCTTGAAAGTCAACAGAAGGTGAGATTGAATGTACTGGTGGGGGGTAAATTATTCCTGAATAGATTCCCACCCCACTAAAGAAAAAACAACCCACACCCAAGGTGGACTCCAGAGTAGCTTTCAGCCAAGAGGTATTTTTCCAGCACTCCAGCCCAGCCACCACTTTTGTGGGTGGCATGGAGGAAACCTTAAATACCTGTTTACTAACATCTCCTTCAAAGTCCCTGGATCATAGAGATGGGGAGGGGGGGCTGGTGCAGGAACTAGGAGAAAACCCTGGAACAGAGAATTATTATAACCTACACTTCATTTGCCAGGTCTCTATGCTAATGCATTTTTCTTAAACATCTGATAGTAACAAATGAAGCTAGTTGCTCCAACTGCGGACCCAGAGTGGCAAGGCTGGTCACACGCGGTGGCTGTCCCTCCTCTCCCTCTCTGGGGTCTGAAGTGTGGGTCCTCTCCCTTGAGCAATGGTTCAGAGAGGGTCACTCAACCTGAGAAACCAGCTCAAGGGGGAGCAGGGATTCCTGTGGGAAAGGAGACGTGACACCCCAGGGTCTGAGCTGGGGTCCCTTCAGGTTCTCAAGGCAGGCGGGCAGAGATGGCCTCAGATCGCCAGAGCTCTCCCTTGTCTCATGCTCGCTGGGAATCCCCAGGAGCGGGAGAGCATTGCCGGGGAACCCCTCGCTGCTCCGCCCAGGAGCCACCTTCAGCCCCATCCTCTAGCCGATTGCTCTCCTGGCTGCGGGCAGAAATGTGGGTAGAGTCAGAAAGAAGCACCCAGCAGGAGAGTGCCTTCCAGACTACAGAGCCCGCGCTCCAGCCGCAGAGACCACAAAGATCCAGCAGCGGAAATGCAACGCACAGGCTGGCCAGCACCTGGCAGGCGGACGCGAGCTCCTCCTTGGCGAGGAGCCCCTGGCCTTGGGAGCTCTGGTCCCTAAACTTTCTGGGAGGGCTAAAGGAGGGAAAGGAAACCGGCTAGTGTTTCCTGACGCGGGGACAAGAGATGCAGGAGAGGCAGAGTCCCCGTTGGCCTCAGCCTTCTTGCTCCCTGCCATCACTTGAGAGACCAGGACGTTATCCCCTGGCCCCCGCCAACCAACTGTCCGATTTTGAGAATGGACATTACCTGTCTGAGTCTTGCAGAACTTCTGGGGACGTCCAGCAGGGCTCAAGCGTGCAGTTCCATGTCTGGGTAGATCACGGTCCAGGGCGAGATGGAGAGCTGGGCTCCAGAGAGAGCTGGCTCGAGCTTCCCGGGTGACAAGGGAGGCTGCCCAAAGGCGAGGGAGCTGGAGGAGTTGTGGGGAAGACGGTGTCTTCCAGAGCAGCGAACAGGGCAGCCCCGCCCGTTTTCTCCACTCCCTGTCGTAGCCAAAGAGGATGCTAGAAAACTTATCCCCGCCCAGGGAAGATTTCTAGAGTTCAGCAGAGCTTCTGTGGACTTTAGGGGGGGCTGGCCAGGGAGAGGTTAAAGAGGGTTCCGAAATCGCTAGAATGGCAGGTGCCTCCTCTTGGCTTCGTGGCCAGAGTCTCCTAAGTTTCCTGCCTCCCAGCCTCTTCCTTCTTCGAGACTTTGCTTCAGAACAGCCTTGCTCCAGCCCCACTCGTCTTGGCCAAATGGTGCACCTTGGGAGGCAGGCGCCTCAGCCTGTGGCCCTCACGCCCCTCAGGAGGCACGCATGCCCCAGAGGGCAGCAGCCCTATCGCCCTGACGGCAGCACAGGCGGCAGGTGCGAACTCTGCCTGACTTCCGCTCTCCTGCCTGTTCGCTGCTCCAACCTTGCCCGGGAACGTTCTCCAGCCAGTTGCGCAAAAGCCTATATATCTCCCCTAACTCCGAAGAAGGAGCGGTGCCCTGGAAGCGTGCTCCAGGCTCTCCTCACATCCTGCCACCGCTGCTGCCGCTCCAAAATACGCCTAGAGTAGGGGTAGGAGGGTAGTGGAAATCACCTACAGCTGCGTCTCGGTCGCTAACAGTTTGATGCCTCCGGGCTGACTGATTACACGGGGGAGGAGGTGGGGATTAGAGAAAACCGCTCTGGCACGTCACGGAAAAGGGTTACTGCTGCTCCTCCTCCTCTTCCACACCCCTTCGGATTTGGGAGCGCGGGGAGGGAGAGTGGGAAAGGCTTCCAACCCCGAGTTCCCCCATCCCCTGGTTTAAAAAAAAAAAAAAAAAAAAAAGCACTTCCCTCTTACCTTTCCCGGGAGAAAGAAAGCGCGTCCCAGCAGCGCCGTCTAGCGTCCGTAACCGGAGTAGGCCCGCCTACAGGGTCGGGGCGAGCGCTGAACTGGGTGAGGGAAGGCGGGGAAAGCCGCTAAGCAAAGTTTTTCAGCTATCCTGGTCTCCAGTGGCACCCACTGAGCAGGTATCTAGTTCAGCCAGGAGTTCACCTGCTTGGTTCCCCCCAGGCCAGAACTTAATGTTATTAAAGACGCAGGCCACCTAATTGTACTCATAATGTGAGCTTCCTAGTACCAGAGAGAACTCCTCTTTTCCACCCGTCCCACGTTAGAGATCCTTAAGTCTCAGGGTTTTCCAGCCTCGCCAATCATACGGTGGGCAGGGAGGGCTGGGACGCCAGGATGCGCTCGGAGATAGAACCCGGGCAGCGAACCCAGGCAATGATTGTTTATGCCGCGCGCCTGAGGCTCGCAAGCGGTGCTCCTGACCACTTGAGCCTCCAAGGTCACGCAACCCAGGAGCTCCTCTCTTTAAGAGTGATGGGAGAGAGGGACTACGACTCAGGAACTGACAGGGTTTGAATTGCAGCGGATGAAGAGACCGTTTCCACACCAGGTATCTGCCAGAGCGTTCTGCTCGGCTCGCGGGCGCCTTTGCTGATTAACACACTTAACAGGATTGCTCATTTAACGGGTCAGCTGAGCGCTATGCTCCAGCATTTGCTGCTGCGCTAGGCTCCTATTAATTTGTCTTTCTCTAAGCTCTCTCCAGCTGTTCTCCTGAGTCTACTCCATCGCGCTGCATTAGCTACAGTGGGCGCGGCGAGAGAGCGAGCGAGCCAAAGACGGAGAAGGAGACCGGGACCGAGAGAGAGCAGCTGAGCGCTCCTTGCGCACTGCTCGCAGCGCAGACCCGCGCTTTCCTTCTGTTTCCTTGGCCATTTGGCCTTGATCCACCATCCCCTGGACTGTTAAGGCCGAGCCTGTGCACAGTTAAAGTTACTGTCCCTCTCTCACCTCTCATGCCAAGTTTATTCATACTTTTCTCCCGTTGACCATCTCATCAGATCTGGCGAAACCCCACCCTGAAAAATTCTTTCTGCAGTTGAGGTTAAGTCGGGGAATCAAGAGAGGTCAGGTGTGGAAGGTAAGGTCCTTTTGGCAGGAACCAAGTTATCCTTCCAGGATTTTGTTGTTTATACGCACGGGGTGGTGGGGCAAGGGCTGTATTTTGAAACGGAAAATGTCTTACAGTTTCTGCTTTTGTTTTCTAACAGCTCCTCTTTTCAGATAAAAACTCATTCTTCCGATGGGGACTAGGGAGCCAGTTCTCCCTTGCTCTTTGCTGTAGAGCTCCTGCAAACGTCCCTCTGCTTGTGTGCTTGCCCTGAGCCGGCTAATCACCACTTCCAGCCATCCATCCGCGCCTACATTAATGTTACTCGGATTCAACGCCAAGTGCTTCCAACAAGCCAGGGACTGCAGCAACTCAGGGTGGAAGAACACGTCCTCCTCACATCTCACCTGCCTGGTGACTCCAGTCTTGCCTTTAGCATAGCACCAAGCCCTCATGTCCTGGGCCTGAGCTGAGCAGCTAGGCTGTCATAGGTGAGGCCATTTGGCCAAACCAGGGAATCTCACTTACATTAGGATGTTAAGGAGCCAGCAGTCAGAGTGAAGGGATCTCGGGGGGATAGCAGCCAATAATATCCCTAAGCAATTTGTCAAGTAGTCAACACAGTTAAAAAAAATAAAACAACCCCCCCAAAAAACCCTCTTCCTGTCCTGTTGATTCCTTTTATCATCTTTCTACGCCCAAGTCCACCCAACTTCACTCTAACACTAAGTATCTTTATGTATCCAAGTTCTGTACCTGCTGCCCCATCAAAACTTACTCTCCTGTGTACCGACCATTCTTTCAGTACTCTTCCTGCTGATGACAATGTTTTGGTGTCCCAGTGTGATAAATGCCTAGCTAGTCTAGCTAACCTTACTCCCCTGGGTAATATCACCCTTCACCAGAGGCTTTAAGAAGACTTTCCAGAGTTGGGGAACTAAGGCACTATGGCAGATCAGTGGATTTTCTTTGGATGGAGAAAGGGCTCTTGGTACCCATCAAAGAGGGCTGCTCTTTGACCTATCCTACGGTCTGGCTTATGGTTAAATGAAGTAATTGCAAAAGAGTTGAGGAATATAGGAATAAAGAGACCAAATAGGAACAAAATGCCAAGAAAATGGAGAAGGAACCACTGACTTCTCAAAAACAATTTAGTGAAACTTTGTGGTCTAGGGCCTTGCTCCTCAAAGTGATATGCACGGACCAGCAGCATTGCAGTATCGCCTGGGAGCTTGCTAGAAATGCGGAATCTTAGGCCACAGCCCCAGAACTACTGAATCAGAAACTTCACTTTAACAAGATCCTCAGGTGATTTCAAACACATATTAACAATTGAGAAGCATTTTAAATAAAATCTTTCAACTCTGCCTAGCCCAGGAGACGAAAAAGGGCAATTAGTGTGATCACCCAAGGATCTAATAATAGTGTCTGGCACCACCATTGTCAGATGATAAGCACCAAAGAACAAGGCCAGAGTCATCTGTTTAGGCCAATTAGGCCCAATCTATTTCATGACTAGGGACATATATCAATTTATAGTTAGCACCCCTACCTACAGATGGCCTTTTTGCAAAACTGCCCTTAGTTACATGAAGAAATAGGTGAGAGTGTGGCATAGCTTCATATAATTCAATCGCTACTGTTGAATAAAAAAAATTGCTTCCCATGTTCCACTAGGGAAGGGTAAGTATCATCATCTTCCTAGTAATATTAAGAACAGGACTTTACAGAGTTCGGCAAATTATGGGCACTCAGTATATGCTCGCCGATTAATGGTGAGAAGAGCTGATAATCATTTAGTGAAGCCAAAAGTCTTTACAAAATTAACAATTGGGATAAGTAGCTTTGCAAAAAAATAAGCAAGAAATATGCTGAACTTAAACTTATCTCTTCCCAAGGCAAATTTCAAAGTTACCTATTAGGATAATAAGGTGAGACTAGAGAACAAATAGTTACTGAATGTCTGCTCATTTACCAGGTGCCCTACATACTTGATCTTATTTCATCCATGTTTCTAGACCTGGCTGATGGCCAAAATTACTCATTTAGCACCTTGTTAAAGATTCCTGGAACCATGCTGCAGATCTATTAAATCAGAATCTCAAGGAGTGAACCTCCTCAGGTGGGGAGCACCTTTCTAAGCAAAACTTAAAACCCATGAACCATAAGGAAAGAGACTGATAAATTTTAGTACATACTAATTAAACAGTTCTCCAAAGGGGCAAAAAAAAAAAAACACAATAAGCAAAGTCGAAAGACAAACCATAAACTGGGAGAAAAATTGCAACAACTCAAAGGGAGAATTTTATTAATATATAAAGGGCTCTTACAAATCAGTTAGAAAAATAACCCAACAGAAAAATAGGCAAAGGACATGAATAGATATAGAGTTTAAAATGTGGATGGACATGTAAACATAGGGAAATAACTGCGAACTAAACCATAATGGCAAAGAATAAAAATGTTTCTTAGTACCTAGTGTTGGCAAGCATGTGAAGAAACGGATCCTCTCATTCACAGTTAGCTGGAGTGTAAATTAGTGCGACCACTTTGGAGAACAATATGGCAATGTCTATAGAAACTACTGATATGAACTGATTCACCATACAAATATTCATATGTAAAAAGATATTTCTGTGTGAATATTTAAGAAATTAGCAACAGTGGTTCTTTTTGGAAGAGGGGGTTACTGGCAATGTGAAGTGAGATTATGTTTTATTGTTTTACTACATATGTTGTACATTGGAATTTGTCACACCCTCACTGTTAAAGAATTAACCATTTACACCCTTTACCTTGTGACTTTGAGTACCTCCCACTAGAGTAAGAGGAGTGTATTTCCCCTATTCCACTGCAGTTGGTCACATGACTTGCTACGACCAAAGGAATATTAGCAGACTTGATGCTAATGGCTTAGCTCCTCGTGCTTCTGCTACCCACAAATAGTCCTGGGTAGCTCCTGGTCCAAAGAGAATAAGATACATGGACTCAACCTGAAACCAGCCCACAGAGTGGGACCACGCCCAGGCAAGCCCAAATGAGATCAGTGAACCTAAGCTGACTTACAAACCAAGCTGACTTACAAACTTGTGAATAGGAAACAGATGTTTGTCATGGTATGACATTGATACTTTGTGGGGGTCCTTATCATAATGCATTATTGCAACAGTAACTGACTAATGCAATTCCCTTTACACTTAGAAATATTCACCATATGCATCTATTATTTTCCACCTAAGTATTTTTTAAATCATAAATAATTATCTATCATTAGGATAAACTATGGAACATCTGTACATACTTTCTACTTCACATTTATATTAAACTTAATTCCAGTGATAAAAATAAATGTTATTCCTATATAGCTGTGTTCCCACTTTCCCATTTTTGTACCATTAATATTATACATATTACATCTATTCATGTCACAAACCCAAGAATGCACTGCTATAATTATTACAGTATATGATTTTATGTCTTTTTAAGAAGCTGAGAGAAGGAAATCAAATATATATTTATGTTGTTTGCATTTTTAGCCTTATTTACCACTTCTGATTCTCTTCATTTTTTCCAATGGCTATAAGTTACCTTCTGCTGCTATTGCCTTACTCTGATATAACATTGCTTCCACCAACCTCATTTGTGCTGTTATTGTCAAATATTACATTTCTACATGTTACAATCCTAGCAGCACAAATATACAATTGCTTTTTAAATCAGTGAAAAGAATAAAGGAAAAGAAATATTTATATTGTCTTTTATAATTACCTTTGCTGGTGCTTTTTTTCTCTTCATGTGGATTGAAATTACTTTGTGGGGTCACTTGCTTTCATACTGAAGAACCTCAATTAGCATTTCTTATAAAGTGGATCTTTTGCAACAAATTCTATCATTATTTCATCTGAGAATGTTTTTATTTTGCCTTAATTTTTGAAAGCTCCTTTTGCTGGATATGGATTCTTAATTCATAGTTTTTTTTCTTCTTTCAGCATTTTGGGTATGTCATTCCAATGCTTTCTGGCCTCCATTGTTTCTGAGAGAAACCATCTTTTTCTCTTTATTGGGGTTTTGTTGTACGTGATAAGTCATTTTTCTCTTTCTGCCCTTAAGAGTTTTCTCTTTGTCTCTCAACATTTTTACTATGATGTGTCTGCATGTGGATCTCTTGGTGCTTATCCTTTTTATAGTTCATTGGCCTTCTTGGATATGTAGATTAATGTTCATCAAATGAGGGAAGTTTTCAGCCATTATTTCCACAAATGTTTTTTCTACTCCTTTCTTTCCTCTCCTTCAAGTACTTCCATTATGCATAGTTTAGTGTGCTTTAATGGCATCCCACATTTCACCAAGGCCCTATTCTTTTTTTCATTATATTTTTCTCTCTGTTCTTCGGATTGCATAATATCTAACGATCTATCTTCAAGTTCACTGACTTTTTTTCTTCTGCCAGTTCAAATCTACTGTTGGGCTCCTCTAACAATCTTTCACTTTTGTTATTGTACTTTTCAGTCCCAGAATTGGCATTTGGTTCTTTTTTTAAAAAAATTGTATCTCTTAATTGTTATTATCTGTTTGATTACATTTTCATCATAAATTATTTTACTTCTTTAAGCATAGTTTACTTTCATTATTTAAACATATTTATAGTGACATCTTTGAAGTCTTTGTCTGTTAAACCTGACATTTTGGCCCTCTTACAGGCAGTTTCTATTGCCTGGTCACGTTTTTTTTTTCTCTTTACTGTAAATGAGTTATGCTTTTCTGGTTTGTTTTTGCATATCTTGTTATTTGGAGTTGAAAATTGGAGATTTAAGGTAATGTAGTGACTCTGGACAATGATTCCCCTCCCCACTCTCTGAGGCTTGTTTTTGTTTTTGCTTATTGTTTATTTGTTTAATAACTTGGATAGGCTATTTTAGTGAAGTCTATTTTTCCCACATGTGAAGGCTTTGGTGTCATTCCTCAGTGGACAAAGCCTAGGCCATGCACACAATCATCCTGGAATGACTGTAGTTTTAGCAGGGCTCTCTTTAATTGTCTCTTTCCCTGACCTCTCTGTTAGGCTGTGTGCTTCATTAGGTATCACACCCAGCTGTTATGCTCCAGGAACTGGGTTGAATTTTCTATTGTTTTCAACAATATTCCATGCATAAACTGTTCCATGGTCTGCACCAGTTAAATTTGGCCAAGACTAGTTTTGGGAGCCAGTCTTCAAGGTTTGCTCTGACCCCAGGATGGCTTTTCACTGCTGTCTCTTACCATGGTTCTCTAGTGAAGTAGCTATCCTATGGTTTATCTTGTTGTTCTGAATTAAAAAGAGCTACTAGCCTCCTCTGATTTGTTTACCACCAAAATCTCCACTGTTTTTGAGTTCCCTTAGGCTCGAAGTTCCCTCATATTCTATTTCAAATAAGTCATTTCATTTCAGGAAGCTTCAGAATATTCTGTTCTTGTGGAATAAATATTGCTTTATTTACTGTATGCCTTAGGACAATTTCCAGTTTTTCTTTTAAAGTTTTCATCAGTTATGCTTGTTTCAACAGGGAGTGGATCTGTGGAGTTCCTCATACTGCCATCCCGGAAGTGGAACTCTTAAATGAGTTTTTAAAGTTAAAATATTTGTGAAAGGAGTATGGATAGCAACACAAACTCTGCCCTTAAGAAGTAAATATATATCAGAAGGAAGAAGAACACTCACAGGTCACAATGGCACAGGTGAGAATACAGTGAGTTCACTTCGAACAGGAGAAATTTTAGGGAGTCAGAGGAGGGAAAATAATGTTGGGAGGAACCAAGGAAGGCTTCATGAAGGAGGTAGCATCTGAGGATGGTTTAAAATATAGGTGGATATGAAGAGGGGAATTTCAGGCAGAAGACATAGCATCCATTTATTCATTGTTCAGTGAATATTTGTTGAGAGCGCACTGTATGTCAGACACCATTTCTAGGTGCTGGGTATATAGCAGTGAACAACACAGACAAAAATCTCTGCCTGAATGAAACAAATTCTGGTGGTAAAGGGGTGGGGGGATTGGGACAGAAAATAAATTTAGTTTATAAGTAAGTAGTATAATATAGCAGAGAATGGTGCTATGAGAAAAGTAAAGCAGGGTAGGTGATATGGAGAGGGCCAGGAAAACTTTAATTTTAAACAGAGTGGTCACGGAAGCCTCACAGGAAAATCAAGGTTTGAGGAATGTCTTAAAGGAGATAAGGGAACAAGCCCCATTCTATAACTGAGACAGAATATTCCAGGGAGAAGGAATAGGAAGTGCAAAGGCCTTGGGGCAGGAGCATGCTCAGCAAAGGAAAACAGCAAATAGACCAGTGTGGCCAGGACTAAGTGAGTAAGGATTCAAAGTGGTAGAATTCAAGTTCAGTGAAATAGCAAGAGGGCCAGAGAGGCTAAGCATGAGCAAGTGTGTATGGCAGAACTCTGTGGTGCATTTTATGAGAAAACGGGGCCATGTGGTTTGTGGCCTAGAGTCCCTAGAAAGGATGAGTGAGAGAGAGACCTGGAACAATAGACTGGAGCCAATATGTGGAGGGCCTCAAATGTCAGGCTGAGGATCTTGTACTTAATTCAGTGGGAAAGACAAAGCTTCATGGGTATAACCTTCAGAACCCAGACTCATAAGGAGGCAGTATATGTCTTCTCTTCTCTCCTCATCTTCCTCCTTGTTTTATCACCATCTCCCTACTGAGGCCAGAAGTGGGCAAAAGCAGCAAGCTCAAGCACCAGAAGGCAGGTACAGGCCAGGGATAACCACTGAGCTGGCTCTCCCCTCTCACATCTCAAGCCTTGACTGACTTCTTGGTGGGGAGGAGATCCCTGTCTAATACTCAACAGCATTCTTTGACAAAACTAGTTCTCATGTTTTACTACACTGTCAGGAAATTTCTCCTTACATGTCACCTAAATCCCTTTACCTTTGGTTCATACCTTAGAGAAGCAAGCAACTCTTCCATCAGCTTGGGTTTCTGAAGAGAACAGGAAAAAAATAAGACTTTGACTGAAAAACCTCTGTTGCCCTCAAAGAAAGGAAGTCAATATTTATTTATTTTTATAATCACCAAGAAACCCCTTGTCAAAGGAAAGTCAGATATCACTAAGCATCAGCACATTTGCCAGAAAGGGTAAAGTCAGTTATATATAGCCTCCTAAATCAATTGATTGGAGTTTGGGCTTTTGTCACTAAAAGAAGAAAATCCTCTACATTATAATAAAAGAAAATCCCAATCATAGAACAACAAAAAACGGTAATTCCGTGCTTAAAGAAGCACCTCTGACACTTAGGGAAATGGTTTTGCTACATCAGGAGCCAAGACTGTCTCTATACTGATGCTTTAAATTGGACTTGTACTTCAAATAGCAATGCTGTAGGTTAAGGTTTCTAGCTTTGACATGAGTACTTTTAAAGCACTGAGAAGTTGGGGCCAATCTTAAAGAAAGAGAGTGCCATAAGGTAATTAATTATCACAATTGAAACTCTCAGCTGTCATTTCAGTTCATTTATGGCACAAGGAAAACTGCTCCTCTTATTGAGATGCCCTGGCAACATCGTGCGATTCTGTAATGTGTTCTAGACCATCAGAGAAAATTTGAAGTATCCTCTACATCAGTTTACCATCAAGTATATGATACTGTTGTCTCAGTATTTGAAAACTGGTATATGAATGATAATTTTTATTAACCAGACTGCTGGATTAACCAGAACATCATTTTCCTTAGCCATACCCAATAGCTGATACTTTAACACAATAAAAATCATGCTTTACTAGAAATTGTTACAGAACAAGAATAAACACCAGGAGTAGCTTTATCATTGCATGCCATGGCCTTGTGATCTGCTCTAAACTTTAAGACAAAGATCTTTTTAACAAAATTTCAAAGCTCTGTCTTAGACAATTCAGGCTGCTATAACAAAAATACCATAGACCTGGTGATTTAAACAACAAACATGTATCTCTCACAATTCTGGAGGCTGGACATCTGAGATCAGGGTGCCAACATGGTCGGGTTCTTAGTGATGGCCTTCTTCCTGGTCTCTTTGTATCCTCACATGATGGAGAGAGAGGGAGAGAGAGGAAGACAGGAAGGGGGATAGAGAGACAGACAGAGTGAGGGGGGTGGTAAAGAAAGAGGGGGGGAGAGAGAGAAAAAAAGGAGCTCTCTGGTGTCTCTTCTTATAAAGGCACTAATCCCATTAATAAGGGCTTCACCCTTATGACCTAATTACCTCCTAATGTTCTTACCTCCTAATACTGTGGGTTCAGATTTCAACATACAAATTTTGAGGGGGACACGAGCATTTGGTCCATAACAAACCCCTATTCTCTAAAAGAGTGCCAACTTTCAGCAGGCAGTTTAACTTAAAAACACCAAGAGCCATTGAAAGCCTCCAATAAGAACTACCCCCAACACCCAGCCCCATACCACCCCCAATATAAATCTTCACTTCTTAGAATATAAGACAACATCTTAGGGATCTGGGTAGCTGTTATTTACTTCCCGTGAAGGTACCAAAGAAAATTCACACTTGTCAAAAACATCACTAATTAATTCTCAAAAAGTAAAATTTCACTTTGTTGGACTTTCACTGCATGCTGGTTATTTTAGATCATACATGTTGAAGCAAAGCAGCAAAGCTCCGTGCAGAACATACCCGGGTGGGAATCAGAAAATCTGAGAAATTTTTCTGTTGCTGTTGTGGTTGTCTTTAAAATCATCTGTTCCTTTTTTGGTATCTCTGTTTTTCTCTCTCTAAATTGCCTTGGGAGGAGGGGTGGGGAGTGATATTGTCACCTGACAGGGATAAGATACAGAATAATAAAAAAGTTCCTGCAAATCATTTAGAATGCCTTGGAGATAAATACCAACTAGCTGCTATTATAGTATCATTAATAAGCTAAAAATAATAATCGGACACAGTTAGTGGAAATGCTGTGCTAACATAAAATACACTGTTTCATAGCAGAAAGGATGGATTTGGATCTTGATATTTTTCTTTCTCTTTTTCCTAGTATTGCCATTCCATCATGAATCATACTGGACATCCATTCTCAGGTCCTCTGAGTCAGTCTCCTTATGTGATGACCAGGACTCAAAATTTGTTTCTCTTTTCCTTGTCGTGGTCGCAAGCTGTAGACACAACAGGGATCCTATCAATTCACTTCAGATAAACAAAATCATTATCAATGTTGAATCTTTCTAAATCTTTCAATGAGAAAATGTCAATAAGCAGAAATTTCTCTTTCATATGCCAAAAATTCATACAAGTCTGCTAAGACCTCTTCAGCAATTTAGAACCTCTGACACCTTAGATCATCTTTCACTTCTTTTGTCAGGATTGTGGCATAAAAGTGTTATGCTTTAAATTATTTATCATGTCACTTCTTAGAGTTATCTCTTTTTTTAGCTGAATTAAGAGATTAGGCACATTGCAATAAAATAACCCCTGGGCTTTGAAATATATAGTAAGGTGAAATTATTTTTAATGATACCTTTGATTTATATTTTAATTTTAAATGCACAAAGTGGCATCATTAAACATACTTTAACTTTTTATAATAAATCAGTGGTACCTTAATTACTATGTTATAAAGTAAGGACACATAAATTATTCATACATATCTACTGCAAATTGAATTTTTAAAACTAGCTTTATTTTCCATATTCTGGTCTCATCTTAGCCACTAGTGGAAAATAGTCCATTTCACAGCCACTGCTAATATGACACAGTTGGCAGTCTTTACTTGGAATAGGCTTAAAAGTGAGTGAAAAGAGAAATGTCGATGTTGTAGAATATAGATAAGATGAGAACATCCTTCCAGCGAAATTGAGCATTTACACAATGACAGAATAAGGAATGAGTTCTCACAAATGTTACTGTTGGTTAAAGGAGAATTTAGACATCCAAATATTTTAGATTTTGTCCTTTGAGGTTTATTGATTTTATGGGGTTTTCTTATTTAACTCATTATTTGAGAACATCGCACTACGGACCTCCCTCTCCCTCCTGGTTTGCTCCAAGTCGCCTGTGCACTTTGCTCCTATTCCCTAAGGGCTTGGGTGAGCACAGAACTTTCACTTTATGCCTCGTTAGGTGTGAATAACAGGCAAGAGTGAGGACCAGGAATCAGTGGTGTGATGGAAGCTATGGATCCAGCCCCTTACAAGGTCATGGTTTTGTCTCCTTGGTGCTCTCCTAGGCTGGCAGAGAAATTGAGATGAGGCAAAGGCCCTATTTAACCCCTCTCTGCAGTACCAGTTGCCCTGCCACAGAAACTCTCCCACTTTCATCACTACCCAGGTGGGGGTACCTTTAGCAAAAACTGTCAATTTGATTCTGCTCCTCCTTCCTTTTGGTACCTAGAAGCCCAGGCTGCACCTCTAGCTGCACAAGGCTTCCCATTAGTCACCTCACCTGAGCCTTCTCTTTCCCAGCAGCACTCCACACTTTAAACCTTTCTCCTTCTCCTCTTGCCCTTCAAACTTCCCTTGGATCCAGCCCCTTGGACCTTTGCTCTCTATTTGCAAACTGAGAAAGTGCTCAGGCGATAACGGGTTGTTGTAGTAATATGTATAGTACTGAATGCTAACAGAAGCCCTTTCTTTATCCCCAAGAAGAGCTTGGGAATGTCCAGCTCTGTAGCAAGAAGAGAAGTCATTGTGTGGGGAATCGGACCCCTTCAATGTCATCCACCACAGTGCTAGATTACCCAAAGGCACAGAATATACTACTTAAGGCACCAACAAATCAGCTGTTCCCACCCACTCCCATACCAAGAAGAACAAATTCTGAAATATGTTGGTATTTGATAAATAAAGGGGGGAAAGCAACGATTTAGTCATACAGGAGAAAATTAGAACTTTAAAAACATTCAATTATTTTAAGGTTTGGAGTTTTTACAGGTGGAGGCATAATTTTAGAGCTTAGAACCTCTAAAGATCTTGCCCCTGCCCCAAGGCTAGGTGGACTGTTATTGCCATTGCCACAACCCTTTCTGCCTTGTAAGGTCAAGCACAGCTAGGATGCAGGGAGGAAGAGAGTGTAAGCTGTAGCACATGGGACCAGGTGCAAGTGAAGGAACAATAACTCTAGCCTTCTTAATGGTTTCAGGCTCTCTCACTCTCATTAGAGGGCCTGGGAGGTCCTACATTTCTCCTGGGATATATGTCAATGCAAGCCAAAATGATCAGCACAGCTGTGAAGGAGAAGATTCTTTGATGATGCTAACTCTGGCCCTTCCCCACAAGTGCCCATCCCCTCCAGAACTTACTGTCCCTAACTGCTCCACTGAAGCTCAGCAGCCAATCAGGTTTACATTTCTTTCTGTCCTTGACTCTCCCCCCACTGCTCCCTGCCCTCCCGCAAAATCATTAAAGTAAGAACTAATTTGGTAAACTCATTTCTAATAATGAGTTTGAGAGGGCGATCATTTGCAGCAATAACATGAGCCTGGAAGTCAGATAAAATTGGATTCGAATTCTAGCAGCACCAATACAGTACTTATGAGTGGCATGACCTTGGGCAAAGTAACCAGCCTCACTGTGCCTCAGCTCCTCAGCTGTAAATTGGGTATAATAATAATCATACCCACTTCATTAGAGATTGTTTTGAGAATTAAATAATATATTATATGAAAAATATTTATATTGGCAGATAGAGACTCAGAAAGTGTTAGTTCCTTTTCCCCTAACGAGAAAAGAAGCACATGTATATTTGCATAGTGAGGTTACAACCCAATGTCTTTGGTTTTTAATTCAAGCAACAAAATATTTATGGACCATCTACTATGTGGCAGGCACTCTTCTAGGTTCTGGGGATTCTGAACAAAATAGACAAAAGTCTACACCTTCATGGTGCTTATATTTTAGTAGAGAGAGATAGATCCTAAAAAATAAATAGATATGTATATAACATATCAGATGTTGATAAGTGATATGAAAAGAGATAAAGCAGTGGCAAGGGAATAGATTGTGTGGGGTATGCAGGGAGAGTTACAATTTAAAATAGGCATGGACATATATACACTACCAAACATAAAATAGATAGCTAGCGGGAAGCAGCCGCATAGCACAGGGAGATCAGCTCAATGGTTTGTGACCACCTAGAGGGGTGGGATAGGGAGGGTAGGAGGGAGGGAGACGCAAGAAGAAAGAGATATGGGAACATATATATATGTATAACTGATTCACTTTGTTATAAAGCAGAAACTAACACACCATTGTAAAGCAATTATACTCCAAAAAAGATGTTAAAAAAAAGTAGGGAGCTCAATGTGGAAAGCTCTATATAGATACCTGAGGGAAGTTCATCCCAGGCAAAGAAAACAAGTATAAACTGTCAGGTGGGAGTGTGTCTGGTATGTTCAGAGAACAGCAAGGAGGCCAGGGGGCTGAAACAGTGTTAATGAGGGGAACTAACGAATCTCACAGAGGTAAGTTGTGAAATCAGATCATGTAGACCGCATGGATCATAGCAAGCAATTTGACTCTTACTTTGCGTGAGATGAAAAGCCACTGGCAGGTTTTCGAGTAGGGAGTGACACGATCTGACATGCATCTTAAGAGTCAGTGGCTTTGTTGAGATAGACAAGAAGGGGAGAAAGAGCAGAAGCACAAATCCAACACCAACCAAGAGATTATGGTGGCTTAGACTAAAGTGGTAGCAGTGGAGATGAAGAGAAGTAGACTGGTTATGATATGTTTACCCATATCAAATGGTGGTAAATGCTTGGGAGAATACTAACTTAGTGTAAGGGGGAAAGGTTGCTGGGCTCTGGGTAAAGTTGTCACGAAGTCTGATGCTCACAGAACACATTGCAGGGAAGGAGGACGACATTGCTGGAAAAATATGTAGAAAATCGATTTGAAGCAGACACCCTTACAGGGCTTTGTGACCCATCTAGGTCATTGTTCTCAACTCTGTGCATTGGACCTCCTTGAGAGATTTTTTTAATGTAACAAAACAAAAACAAAAGCAGGAAACATCAATTCCCCAGGCCCCATTCCAGATTGATTAAAGCTGAATGTGTGAGGGTCAGGGCCTGGGTATCAGTATTTTTTACAACTCCCCAGGTAATCCTAAAATACATCCAAGGTTGAAAACCACTGACCTAGAATACAAGTCTGACCCTGCCACTCAACTTTAGAAAGAGATCCAGATGGGTTCCACTCCTGGTAATACTAATGGATTAGTTGAATCCATTGCCTTGATCATCTATCTGATACATAACCTCAGAATGTGGCCACAAATCGGGTTCTTCCAAATCCCTCCAAAATTGCTTATCACCAGCTCCCCTTTCCCAGCTAGTTCCTTCTCTTCCATTGAAGTTTGCTTTCACATGGCCATCCAATTCCAAACCTAGACTGAAGCTGCCATGCTGACAATTGCTCTACCCTATACCACATACCAAGCCTGCTGCTTCTAGCAAGTTTTGATCACTTAATGCACAGCAGCAGAATGCTCCCCCTACCCCATCTACAAATATTCACACTTAGAGTTTAAAATACACCTCAGAAGTGCTTTACTATTATGAAAGCAGTAATTCCCAACATTGATTGCACATTAGAATCACACAGCTTTAAAAAACAATACCCAGGCTCAGGCCTCACCCCAGACCAATTTAATCAAAATATATGGTGGTGGGGCTCAGGGATCAGCATTTGTTCAAAAGCTCTCCAGCTTTTTTGACTGTACAGCCACAGCTGAGAATCACTGTTCTATATCTGTGCTTTTAATATCAGTCCTCTAACGTTACACCTCACAGTTTTGTTTTCAAATCTGTTTTCTAGAGTGTACCTAGGGAGCAAGATGAAAATCTCTTATTCTAAGAAATAATAACCTTAATAATGCTAACAAACAGTGATGTAACAAGGATAGGGAAGTGGAGCAATTGCCCTGGGTGCAGACAATAAGGGGTATATTTTCTTTAGAGAATTTTAAAGTAATAATAAAATTGACTAAAAGTCAGTTTGCTTTTTATTATCACCAATTATTATGCCATCATTTCTAAACAATGTTAGTGATAAAATCTCCTCACAAGGCAGATCGCTCCTACTGCTCTCCCCTCTTAGTACGCCTCTGCTAACATAATCACTTTCGTAACCAGGTGTGGGAAGTGCAATTGCTATAAGTTGGTTTCAACTATAATTTCACAAAGGAGAGAACAAGAAAGACGTCTTTACAAAAAGAATCTTCCAGAGTTGTTAAAGCAATTTAGGGAAAAAAGGCATTCTTTAACTATACTAGCTTTGCATAATAAGCCCCCTCTTTTTTTTGCAAAAGAAATAGTGATGTTTGAATAAGAGCACATGATAGATGGTTAAATATCATATCCATACACACTTCTTTGTACAACTGTTGTAGTAGATATGATGAATTGGAACATAGCATCCATTCCCACCTCCTTCTAGTGTGCCTGCCTGTAATACAGATACTAGAAGGCTGAAAACTCCATGGTTCTAGATGCAAATTAGGGAAATTTCAGTGAGGTAAGGACATCTTCCTGCAGCTTTGGCCATTGCTAATAACCAAAAGCAAGATCTGGAAGCCTTGGGCCTTGCTGCAGCAGCATTCCAGGGTCCAGTCACTAGATCTTTATTAAGAGGTAGTTGTAAAACAATTATTCTCCAATAAAGATGTTTTAAAAAAAGAGGTAGTTGTAGTAATGGCAGTGAATTCCTTATTGCTGGGTTGCAGATATGGCAATGTGGTCTTAAGGTCAACTTCAATGTTCTAGTCATGACCTCCTCGCTGCTGTCATGCCTCACCTTCCTGAATGTAGCAGTGTTAACAGTACCCTGATGGGCCAGTTAGTCCTTCCTAGAAGCCTAGCCTACAGTCCACTTCTCTAGCCGAGAATTTTATAAGCACCTGCTTCCCTGTATTAAACAATTATCTGCTTAAAATAGCCCAAGTGGTTGTTTCGTATAAATGAGTGCTAACTGATACAGTATTAGGTACCATTCAAACATTCGGCAAATATTTGTTAAGCAATTATTTCAGTGAACATGACAAGTAAAAATCCATGCCCTCATAGAGCTTATATTCTAGTGGCAGGATACAGAAACTAAGAATAAACATATGTTTTAAGTAAATGATATAGTATGCTATAAATTGACAGTGCTTTTGAAGTAAAATAAGAGAGATAGGGAGTGCCAGGGTTTGGAGAGGATGAAATTTCAAATGAAGTGACCAAATTATTCTTCATTAAGAGGGTAACATTTGATGAAAGACTTGAAAGTAATGAGTATCCATACTAATTGATCAGATGTCCATTCTAATTGGTCAATGCCTCTGACATACCAATTGGAAAAGTTACTGAATATTACACATAGAAATTGGAACAATTCATAACAATATGAATATTCTGAACCTCCAAAGTCCACTAAATTTCCTTTGCCAACAGAAGAAGACCCTCCTCATAAGCTGGTAAATGTGGTCCTACCTTGCTGAAATACCCCATAGTGCTACCACCCCTCAAAGTCTGACTGGAGGAGGGAGAAGAATCACATGCAAAAAGTATTCCAAGATTCTGTTAATTTTTGTCTGCATAAACGTGAGGAATATGTGTAAGGATGGATTAAGACTCTTACACAAAGGAAGAACATACTTCTTGATAGGATTTGTAGAAACAGCTACACTTAAAATAATCCCTGATTTAAAATGTACTAGCTCAGAGAGCACACATGATTTATCAATATGGCCAATCAAGAGTAGAAGCTCTGGGGCTTCCCTGGTGGCGCAGTGGTTGAGAGTCCACCTGCCGATGCAGGGCACACGGGTTCGTGTCCGGGTCCGGGAAGATCCCACATGCCGCGGAGCGGCTGGGCCTCTGAGCCATGGCCGCTGAGACTGCGCGTCCAGAGCCTGTGCTCCGCAACGGGAGAGGCCACAACAGTGAGAGGCCCGCGTACCGCAAAAAAAAAAAAAAAAAAAAAGAGTAGAAGCTCTGGTAAAACTCCTGCAGTTTGGGCTGCACCCCTACAGAATTGCACCCTAAGATTCAGGATGAATTAGAAGTAAAAAACCTCTCACACAGATTACAGCTCAGTTCTGAGTCATTTTGGTGACCCAGAAAATCTCAATCCTAATATTAGATTAAGATGATCCCAGATTGCTACTGTTCTCAGGTACCTTGCAGAAGCAACAGAAAATACTTCATTTCTGGAAGATAACATTATCTCAAGCTTCATATTATTTCTAAAAACAAACGCTTTAATAAAGTATCTGGCATACATGAAAGATAAACCAAGCCAGGCAATACAAACAAGAAATAAAAGCAATGACAGGGCATAGAAACAGAACCACAGGATTCCAGATATTGAAATTTCAGACACAAAATTTAAAATAACTATGTTTGTTAGTTTCTAGGAGATAAGGGCAATGATGGAAAATTTAAACAGAGAACAGGGACAGAGAAACACAGCAGGTTTTAAACAGCAGAAATTCTAGAAGTAAAAACTACAATAACTGAGAATAAGAATTAGTAGTTGAGTTAAACAGAGCTTACATGCAGAGGAAGAGAGAATTCATGAACTAAAATATAGTTCTGAAGAAAATATCCAGAAAGATTCATGGAGAGGGTATGAAGTATGGGTAAATAGAAGGGAGGACAATTCTGCTTCTGAGTATATACCCAAAAGAAAAGCAGGTACATGTACATTGAAAGACATATATAAGAATTTCATTAGAGCATTATTGTAACAGCATCAAACCAAAAATAACCCAGACATTTTTCAACAAAATGGATAAATTGTAGTATATTCATAGAGTGAATAATATACAACAATCAAAATGAACTATAGCTACATGTGACAACTTGGGTAAATCTCACAACTATAATAATAAGCAAAAGAAACCAGATAAAATAGTGTGTATATATATATATATATATATATATATATATATATATATATATTCCCATTTAATGTATACTCCCAATATATGCTTTCATTTAAACAAGGTTCAAAGACAGGTCAAATATTATGTGATTAGGGGTGCACGTTAAGGTAGTAAAGATTATATATAAATGTAATTTAATGCTTACCATAAAAAGCAGGATAATAGTTATAATTTGGAAAGAGGGAGAATTATTTGACTAGAAAGTAGCATGCAAAGGATTTCTAGGGTGTAGGCAATGCTCTATTTTGTAATCTGAATGATTATTATACAAATGTTCACTTTATAATAACTCACTAAGCTGTATATTTTTGTTTTATGAACTTTTCTGAGTGTGTGCTATATTTCACTAAAAAAAATGGTGGGGGGGATTTAAAGTAACCACTATAGTGGCTGTCCTCTGTAGTTTGGAGAAGAAGGTGGGAGATCCACTATTGAAATGGTCTCCCTTATTTCAATGGGAATAATGGTATCAAAGATACCGAGTGGCAGCACTGAACCACCAGATGCAAGGTCAGCATGCTTAGGTGTGATAAGCAGCAGAGCTAGAGTAACATTCAGAATGGCTTGACCTACAGAGGACTTAGGTAGTAGCTAATTATTTATGATGCCCTTGGACTAAAATATATGAGCAACCTACTAAATTCCTACTGGATCTATATAACACAGTCCCTTACCCAATTCCCAAACCTGAGACAACTGACAAAACAAAAGCTCCTTTAGGGAGAAGCTTGTAATATGACCATAAGTACGTACTATACACCTTTATTCCTAGACTTACCAAAAGGAAGTTGTAATCATTTACCAGGAAAACTGTATACTGGGGAAAGAGAAATACCTAAAACCTTTAGAGATCATTGGACACTGGTTTTGAGCTATGCTAATCCCTGGAGATCCAAAATGTCATTGTGGTCTACTGGTAAATGCAAGGACTTATAGGAGTCTGATGACAAAATGGGATTTTGGGCATCTCACAGTGGGCTCAGTATGTCTGTGAACCAATCATGTGGCTATTTTTACAGGTCCCAAATGCATAAATTGGAATTATTATTTGGCAATTGCTGAAACCCCCACATTGGCTCCCTGACCTATACAACAAGAGCTATTATGGAAAAAAGAGCCAAGTGAAAGCCTGTGGAACTTCACTCTCTACCAGAAGAGTAAACCAAAAAGAATATTGTATTACTGGGAGAAGCACAAACAGTAGTGACACCATCAAACACACGTGCAGGGATTGTGATTCCTATCACTTCCCATTTAAGTGACCTATTTTGCCTTTGCTGAAGAGTCAGGTCTTAGAGACTGACAAGAAATCATCTTCAGCTTAATCAGTGAGAAACTCCAATTTGCAGCTACTGTTCTACATGTAGTCCCTTAAAGAGACTGAAGTAAATCAACACAGTCCCCAGCACCTTGTATGCAGTTATCAATCTGGCAAATGCTTTTTTTACCCCTTGTACCACTCAGCAAGAAAGACCAGAAGCAATTTCCTCTAATCTAACAAGAACTGCTCTTAGATTGACACTGTTTTATTTCAGGGTTACATCAACTTTTTATAAAAGTTTAGAACACTGGAACCCTGATCATCCCACAGGACATCATACCAGTCTACTATTATCGATGACATCATGCTGATAGGGACATGATGAGCAGGAACTCCAAATACCTTGGTGCTTAGGAAATAAAATCCATGAAAATCAGATCAAGACAGTTTTATAGATGAGTTCTACCACACTTTCAAGAAATAGATAGTCCCAGTTTTATACAAATATGTTCAGATAATAGAAAATCAGGGAATACTACCCAACCTATTTTTCAAGACAAGTATAATCAGACACAAGAACAAAGAAATTATGAGAAATGAAGATTATGGATTCTCTTGACTCATGAATACAGATGCAAAACTCCTAAGAAAATATTAGTAAATCAAACCCAACAGCGTATAGAAAAGACAGTATATCATAACCAAAATGAATTTATCCTAGATGTGCAAGGATGGTTTAATATTAGAAAAATCTATAAATGTACCTTACTATATTACTGGATTAATATGGAAAACTACATGATTATTTCAGTAGATATGAAGTCTTTCATCAAATTAAAAATGCTTTTATGATAAAAAGATAACAGTTCTTAAATTAGAAGTGTAAGAAGAGATGTCTTAACCTGATAAAATACCTGTAAAATAATCGTAAAGTTAGCATTGCCTAAAGTGAGCAAACACTGGAAGCATTCTCTTTAAAATCAGGAACAAGACAAGGAAACCCATTATTACCACTTTTAATCAATATTGTACTTGAAGTCTGATCCAGTAAAATAAGACTGTAAGACTGTAATAAGAAATATATGGATTGGAAAAGAAGAAATGAAATTGTGATTATTTGAAGATTATTTGTAATGATGTGATAATGTCTTTAGAAAACCCAAATAACTCACATCATTAGAAATAACAGAAGAATTTGACAAAGTAGCTTCCTATAAGATCAATATAAAAGAGCATTTTGCATTTCTGTTCACCAGTAGCAAACCATTAAAATGTACTTAAAGAGAAGACAAAATTTACAATAATATCAGGAATAACAAGTATCTGGAAAGAAATCTAATAAAAGATGTATAAGACATCTATAGGGAAAATTACAGAAACAGACCCATGAATGAAACTCTGATATAAGACAGAGATGGCACATCTGGTCAGTGGAGAAAGTAGGGGCAATTCAATAAATGGAGCTGGTAAAATGGCTACCATGTGGAAAAAGATGAAATCAGTCCCTACCTCACACCACATCCAGAAAACCACTTTAGATGGATTAAGGCTTTAAAAGTCAAAAATAAAACTTTAAAACACTTTGTAGAAAAAATGCATGAAAATCTTTTAGCCCTTGGGGTAGGGAAATTTTTTTGTTAACAAGACACTAAAATATTGATAATTTTGACTATAATAAAACTCATTAAAAGACACCTAAAATAAAGTGAAAAGGACAGCTACAAACTGGAAAACTGTACTCACAGAACAACAATCAAGAAAGAATTAGTATCAAAAATAAGTAAATTCTATATAACCATAAGAGAAGCACAAACACCCAATAGAAAAAATGGGCAAGGGATATTTCACAGAAGAGGAGACACATAAGGCCAAAAATGTATGAAGCAAGTTTAACATCAGTGGTTATTGAGGAAATTCAAATCAAGACCTCATTCAGATACCAGTTTATATACATTTTACTAGCAAAAAAGTAAAAGTCTAACAATACCTAATGTTGGAGATGATGTGTAGCCATCGTATGACTTACATATTGCCTCTGGAATGAAGATTTCTGCAACCATCTTGAAAAACAGTTTCACATTGACTCCTAAATTTGAACATTTACATGGCCTGTGGCTAAGCAATTCCACTCCCAGGTATATAACAAAGACAAACTTTTCCATATATACAACTGGAAATATGTATAAGAATGTGCACAGCAGTACTGCTTACAATAGTAAGAGCCTGGAAACAACCCTAATGCCCATCAGTGAGAGAGAGGATGAATAAACTGCGGTATAGACATAATGGATTAGTATAAACCAGCCAAAATGAATGAAATAACAGTAACATACAGCAATAGGTATGGTTTATAGAAAAATAAGTTTAAAAAATCAAAATAAATCCTAAACATTACATGCAGCATGATATCCATTCTATAAAACACAACTAAATAGTTAAACTCTTTAGGAATATATTTCCATGCAACACAACTATGTAAAAACAGAACAAGGAGATCATGAAAAGGAGAAACAGGTTGGTGCTATTTCAGATGGAGGGAAATGTGGTGCTGGGAGAGATTATTGTTAAGGCGCTAGCTTTTGTTTCGAGTGGTTGGGTTGAGAATGTTATTACATTATTAAAAACAAGTACATTTAATTAAATAACCAAAAACTAAATAAAGGCAGGCTATATATAAACCAGTGATGAAAATGTGCTCCTGAAGTACAGTAAAAAAAAAAAAAATGGAATTAATAGAAGACTGCAGCAACCCAAGCCAGCAGAACCATGAAGGACCCATGCCCCTTAGGAACAGTTTTAAGTCACCTCACAAAGTTAACAGCCCAACCTGCAGAGGCGCTGGCTGAAGGCAAAAGAACACAGTAAAGATACAGGAAGATGCAATTTATAAATACTTAGGAGACCACGCCTTGTAACCAGTTTCAAAATGAGAATTGCTACAGTCATCTTATTTTCTTCCTTGTTTACACACACACACGCACATACACACACACATATTTTTTCCTTTCCCTTTCTCTTTCCCCTATCATTTTATGCAAAAATTTATTGGTAATAATTAAGTTTACTATAGACTTTAAGTTATATCATCTCGAGGCGGGATTATGACAAAAGCATATGATGAATGAACATCATGCAAAGATACATTCAGTTACTAATGAGACTCTGTATCTTCTCCCATTTGGAAGAGGATGAATGCAGTTTTGTTTTTACCAGAAAGAATTGCATTATATTAGGTGTTACCATATTATCATTGCTGTTTTTGTAAGTATGGAAGGACAAATGTGCATCATGTTTAGTAGCAAAAAAAGGTGGTGAAGATGGTGAATTGCATCAGCACCCATTCTCACCTCCTTCTAGCATGCCTACCTGTACCGCTTATCCTGGAAAAATAAAATCTACCTTTCTGAGACTCTCCTACAGTCATGTTTCTGGATGTAAACTAGGTTTCACAAACTAGATGTACTTTCATGAGTTTTAGAGGAGAGAAGTGCTTTGAGGATCATTTTCCTGCTGCTTTGACGATTGTTGCTGGCAAGCAGTCTTGAAAACCTTGGATTTTTCTGCAGCAGCATTCTAGCTCCCATTAGCTTAGCTGGTGTTGAGAGGCAGTTGTATTGGGGTGAAGGGTGGACTCAGCTTTGGATGCCCTGGCATCATCTTCATGAGGTGAAGAGGTAGCTGCTGTAGTGGTGGCTTCCAGATCCCTCAAGTACAGTCATGGTTATGTCCTTGAACTCAACAGTTCCAGTGGGAAGTTCCTGATTCTCTGCCTTCCTGATGTGAGCAGAGGTAGCCTGTACTCTGAAAGACCAGTTCTTCAGTGTTATTCTCAGATTCATCTCTGGAGTCCAGTTCAGAACTCATTCCTCTAGCCCAGCCAATATTTTGGAAGGCCCCTCTTCCATGTATTACATACCTAGAAAGGGAGAGACGTTTTTGTTTCCTACAACTGAGTCCTCACTGATACAGGTGCACTCTTCAGAAATAATGTTTACAATGGATCCTTATTTGCTTATTGAAGAGAATAGTATAAGACCCTAGTTTCATTTTGATTGAATTTCAGAGGAATGTTTGGCTTATAAAATGTTAAATTTAAATTTCTCTAACACCCAGCTTATCTATCAAGCTTTTAATTATATATGCAGACATGTTTTCATAAAATAAATAATTAACCACATGACAAAGAAAAGACCCTGCTCCAAATATTTATGGATTTGTAAATTACTCCTGTCATTTAAACTAAGCTTTTAAAATACATGCATTTTCACTAAAATAAATTGAATTAAACTTCATCTAATATCAGCTTATATTTATTGAGGGCTTATTCTGAGCTAAGCAGTGTTCCATCATCCTGCTTTCTTTCTTTTTTTCTTCCTTACCACAGATCTTTGATCCCCAGAAAATAGTCTTATTTTCCAAAGACTAACATGGGTTTATTTTAATGGTTAAAGCATACACAAGTGTGTTTGCAGCTTGAAGAGGTACAGTCTTCTATGGATTTGGGTTCATTTGTAGGCCTAGCTAGCTTACCATTAGAAGTATCACAAACAATACAGAGAAAGTAAATTCAGAAGGGAGTAAACCCTTAGTTGCATGTTGATAGTAGGAAATATAGACCTTCTCCATAGGCACTGTGCTATAATGAATTCATATAATGCTGATGCAGTTAAATACTTGAATTTCTAGAAACATATTCCCCATTGACAAATGAGGTACATCTTGTATTTCAAATATTTCCACCTTTCTCCATCTCCATGCGACTACCCAGTTATAAGCTTTCATCATCTCTCATCTTGATTTCTATTGCAGCCTCCTAACTGGTCTCTCTGTTCTACTCTTCCCTTCCCATGTGCTCTTTACAGAGAAGTCAGGGTGATATTTTGTTAATGGTTAAATCCAAACATACCCCTGCTCTTCTTAAAACTCTTTAATTCCTTCTCTCTGCATTTAGGACAAAAATCCCATATCCTTAACGTAGCCCTCATGATCCTTCATGATCCGGTACTTGCTAACTCTCTAGCCTCACCCTCTCACTACTTAGACACCTCAATTTCTCCATCTTGCATTCACTTTCTTGAATATCCAGTTTCTCTCCTGCCATAGTGCCATTTTACTTGCTGTTTCCTTTCCTTGAGACACCTTCCACTTCACATTGCTGTCTCCTTCTCAACCTTCAAGGTCTTAAATGTCATTTCCTCAAAAAAAGCCTCTTCTTTCTCATAGGACTTTGTGTTCTTCCTGTTTCACAGTTACACTTATATATCTGTCTGAATGTACTTCTTTAATGTCTGTCTCTCCCACTAGACTATAAACTTCATGATGTTAAAAATGGGTGTACACATTACTATATTTAAAATAGATAACCAACAAGGACCTACTGTATAGCACAGAGAACTCTGCTCAATAGTCTGTAATAATCTTAATGGGAAAATAATTTGAAACAGAATAGGTACATGTATATGTATAACTGAATCACTTTGCTATACATGTGAAACTAACACAACATTGTTAATCAACTATGCTCCAATACAAAATAAAAAATTTTTGAAAAGAAGAAAAAAGTCTTCTCTACTTAAAAAAAAATCATTAAAAATAATGGAGAACTCTGATCCCCTTGCCCAGTGGTGTTGGTGGGGGCAGATTGGGTAGTTAATCTTCCATCTCTTGCCTGAGCAGGCAAATCTGATTTCCCCCACCTAGTGGTGTTGGCAGGTCAAGCGAGGAGCTGTTCCTCCATACCCTGCCCAGGGGAAGCAGGTGGTGCTCTGCCTGGGTGATGTCACTGGGGTCTGGTGGAGAGCTGAACCTTCACCCACACCCAACATCAATGGGACTGAAGGAAGTGCTGTGATTTAAGACTAGTAAGCACTCTTCTCTACCCTATCCATGGTACCTGCAACACCCAGTGGGCATCTGAACCTCCACACATACCTGGTAGCAATAAGACTAAATGAGGTAATGTGATGCAGGACTAATTAGCATTCCACCTCCCACTTTCCCTGGTGACAGCAGAACCAGTGAGGACCTGAACCTCAACACCTAGCTAGCATGAACGAGGCAGAATTAGGCAGTGCTAGGCAGGGTTAGTTGGTATTCCACTTCCTCCTCTCCCTCCCCTGGTGTCAACAGGACCCAGCAGGGAGCTGATTTTACATCTGCCACCTGGAGGCCATGAGATGGCAAGTCAGTGTCCCACTTTTACCAGAAAGTGTTAGCAGAGTCGAGCAGGGAACTGATCTTTCACCCCAGCCATCTGCAATGAGGCAGTGTGAGTCAGTAAGCCACTTTTGCCAGCTGGTATCAGTGGGGCCAAGAGGGAAACTGAACATACACCGCACACACAACTCTCATGCTACACTTCAATAGGGGATGACCTACTTAAAAAAAGAGAGTAAATGGGATTGTCTCATAATATCCAAAATTTCTAGGATAGAATAGAAAATCACTTGTCATACTAAGCACCAGGAAAATCATAACATGAATAAGAAAATACAATCAACAGATGCCAACACTGAGATAAATCAGATGTTGGAAATATCTGAAAACTCTTTTAAAGCAATCATCATAAAAATGATTGAACAAGCAATTACAAATTATCTGAAACAAATGAAAACAAAAAACCAGAACATTTCAGCAAAGAAATAGAAGTCATAAAAAAGAACCAAATGAAAGTTATAGAAGTGAAAAATACAATAACTGAAATTAAAAATTCACTGATGGGCTCAAAAGTAGAGTAGAGATGACAGAGGGTAGAATCAGTGAAACTGGGGACAGACCAATGGAATTTATCAATCTAAGCAACGAAGCTAAAATAGAGTGAAAAAATAAACAGTTTGGGGGTCTGTGGAACAAAAACAAAAGTGCTAACATCCATATCATTGTAGTCCCAAGGCAGAGGACTAAGAGAGTGGAATTGAAAAAATGTCTTTAAAAAAAAATTGAAGGGACTTCCCTGGTGACAGAGTGAATAAGAATCCACCTGCCAATGCAGGGGACACGGGTTCCATCCCTGGTCTGGGAAGATCCCACATGCTGCGGAGCAACTAAGCCTGTGCACCACAACTACTGAGCCTGCTCTCTAGAGTCCATGTGCCACAACTACTGAACCTGCATGCCACAACTACTAATGTCCACATGCCTAGAGCCCATGCTCTGCAACAAGAGAAGCCACTGCAAGGAGAAGCCCACGCAGCACAATGAAGAGTAGCCTGCGCTCACCGCAGCTAAGCCCACACACAGCAACGAAGATCCAATGCAGCCGAAAATAAACAACAACAAAAAAAAAGATTGAAAACTTCCCAAATTTAGCAAAAAAGAAAAAAGAAAAATATCAACCCTACAAATTCCAGAAGCTGAGAAAATCCCAATCATGATTAATTTTTCAAATATCCAAATATCAAATGTCTTATAATATGACACATTATAACTAAACGCCCATAAACAAAAGACAGAAAGAATCTTGTAAGCAGCCAGAAAGAAATGACATATTACCTATAGGTGAAGAACAATTCAAATGACAGCAGACGTCACATCAGAAACAAGGAGGCCAGAAGGAAATTGTGCATCATTTTTCAAATAATGAAAGAAAAGTATTGTCAACTGAAAATTCTAAATACAGCAAAAATAACTTTCAGGAATAAAGGGAAAATACATTCCCATACAAAGGAAACTAAGAAATGCGTCACTAGCAAATATACTCTTAAAGAATGGCTAAATGAAATTCTTTGAACAGAAAGGAAATGATAATAGAAGGACTGGAACTTCAGAAAGGAAGAAAGAGCATTGGAATGAGTAAAAATAAGGATAAATATAATAAGTTACCCACTTCTCATGAATTTATTAAATCATGTTTGATAGTTGAAGCAAAAATTATAACACCCCTGATGTGGTATACAGCGTATAATTGTGAAAAAACAATTATATTTTAAAGAGGGGAAGATAAAGAAACTGAAATAGTTTTCTATACTTTACTCAAAGTGGTAATATGTCAATACCAGTAAACTGTGATATGTTTTATATATATATTGTAATACCTAGAAGCAACCACTAAGAAAATTATACAAAGCAATGTGCTTTAAAAACTATAAATAAATCAAGATGAGTTCCTCAAAAAAATGTTCAAGTAACCCACAGAAAGGCAAGGAAAGATAAACAGAGGAACAAGAATGAGAAAACAAATAATTAAGTGTCATCATTAAAAGGATAATAAGGGAATTCCATAAACAACTCTATGCCTGAAAATTTGATAACATAGACGAAACAGACTAATTTCTTGAAAGTTACAAAGTACCAAAACTCATGCAAGAAATAGACCATCCAAATTCAACTGTACCTACTTAAAAGTAAAATTATTTGCTCTGCTATGTAAGCTATATATATAAGCTATATATACAGCAAAGGACTAGTATCTAGAATATATAAAGAACTCTCAAAACCCAACAATAAGAAAGGCAAACCATCTATTTAGAAAATGGACAAAAGACATGAGCAGGCATTTCACCAAAGAGGATACAGAGATGAAAAATATGCACATAAAATGATGTACAACTTCATTAGCTATCATGGAAATGCAAATTAACAACACAATATCATTACACACTTATTGAAAAAATTTAAAAATAGTGATGATATCAAATCCTGGTGAGGATACTAAGGAACTGCATCACTCATACCATACATTGCTGGTGGCCATGTAAAATGATAAGCTGCTTTAGAAAACAAGAAAACAGTTTGGCAGTTTCTTTTAAAACTAAAACCTGTAATTATCATATGACCAAGCAATAGCACTCTTGGGAAATTTATCCCAGAGAATGAAACTTATGTTCATACAAAAACCTGTACATGAATGTGCATAGCAGCTGTATTAGTTTGCTTGGGCTGCCATAACAAAATACCACAGACTAGGTGGCTTAAACAACAGAAATGTCTTTTCTCACAGTTCTGGAGGCTGGAAGTCCCAGATCAAGATGTTGACTGGGTTAGTTTCTTCTGAGACCACTCTCCATGGCTTTCTGATAGCAACCCTCTTGCTGCCTCTTCATATGGTTTTTCCTCATCCCTCTATGCACACTGCGCCCCTGGCATCTCTTCCTTTTCTTATAAGGACACCAGGCATATTGGATTCATAGCCTCATTTTACTCTGAAGTACTGGGGGTTGGGACCTCAACACATAAATTCTGGAGGAACACAGTCCAACCCATAACAGTAGCTTTATTTATAACAACAAAAAAAATGGACATTGTAAAACAACTATACCCCAATTAAAAAAAATGGAAACAACTCAAATGTCCTTCAACAGGTGAATGGTTAAACAAGCTGTGATACATTCATATGATGGAATACTACTCAGCAATAAAAAGGAACAAAGTATTGATACACACAGCAACCAGGATGAATATCCAGGGAATTATGCTGAGTGAAAATGTCAATACCAAAAGGTTACACACTGTATGATTCAATTTATATAACATTCTTAAAATGACAAAATTATAGAAATAGGGAAGAAATTCGCTGTCACCAGGATCAGGGACAGGGAGTTGTGTGGCTATAAAAGGGCCAGGTATCTCCACAGGGAGATGAGTGTGACTATAAAAGGGCAACAGGATGGATCCTTGTGGTGATGGAACTGCTCTTTATCTTGACGGAATCAATGTCAATATCCTGGCTGTGAGATTTTACTATAATTTATCGGGATATTACCACTGAGAGACACAGGGGAAAGGACACATGGGATTGCCATGTATTATTTCTTACAAGCATACCTGAATCTACAATTAATTCAAAATAAAACTGATAAAATTACTTACTTAATTTTTAAACTGTCATAAAAATAAAGTTTAGTTATAGTTCTCTATAAAAAGGTATTTTTGAATGAAGAAATGAATGAATGGTTTAACTTTACAGCCTGATCTCATAACCACTAATCATATTATTTAACAAGATGTGACCCTCTGCCTGGACATGTATCACTCTGAAGAGGATATTGATGTCACAAAGCCACATGAAAGCTGCCAAGTTCGTAACAGATAGAAAGGATAAGAAAATGAGTGAACAGCTATTACAAATGGTTACAGGAAACTACCTTTGGGACTAGTGTGAAAGCCTGAGGGCAGGAATAGGAGAACAGCTAACTGGACAATATGTGCACAGGAATAAGGGTCTATTAGGGAAGGTTCCTGGGAGTATGGCACTAAGGCAATTTGGCTCCACAGACTTTATTCTTAACAATTATACCATGTGAGGAAAGAGTTACAATGTGGCCATCTCTAAGGCAGGAAGAGAACTCTCACTAGAACCTGACCATGCTGGTATTCTAACCTTGGACTTCCAGCCTCCAGAACTGTAAGAAATAAATGTCTGTGTTTTAAGCCACCCAGTCTATGGTATTTGTTATGGCAGCTTGAGCTAAGACAGGACTATATAAACATGCCTCATTCCTCTGCCCTCTTAAAAAACTGGCTCTAGATAAAATGCTCATAAGGAAAACAGAAAGGATATTTCCATGTACTAACTTAGATCCTAGGTGGCTATAGGAGAACTTATTTAGAAATTAGTTTTAATGGGACATAAAAGATTTACAACACAGCAACATAATTTCACTAGGATACCAAATTTCAGCACTGTTCTAAAAGGTAACCAGATGCCAAGTTAGCTAAAACCCAGAGCAATACAGCGATCTGAAAGGGAAAAAAGAAAGCCACCAAAAACGGAAAACCAGGCTGGACCCCTAAAGAGGAATAAAAAGAAATAATATGAGACATAAAATGTAACAGGAAAACCTTCCCAGATCACACAAGGTACGAAAGAAGGACCAAAGAACACAATGGCCCTCAGATAAATCAGGAGAGAAAGCTGAGAGTAGGTGACTGAGCAAAGCTGTCTTCCTGGTCTTTCTGAAAACATCCAGGTGTTATCAGTTACCCAGAATAAAAGCCACTAGTGAAGGGAGGATGGTATGTCAGATCACAGGAAGGAAGATACCAGCTGAAAAGAACATTAAAATGCTGAACGGACCATTTTAGAAAACTGGTAGATGTGAAGCCGTAGAGAGATCCCTTTAAGAAATGCCCAGGGCTTCCCTGGTGGTGCAGTGGTTGAGAGTCCGCCTGCCGATGCAGGGGATATGGGTTCGTGCCCCGGTCCGGGAAGATCCCACATGCCATGGAGCGGCTGGGCCCGTGAGCCATGGCCGCTGGACCTGCGCTCCGCAACGGGAGAGGCCACAACAGTGATAGACCCGCGTACCGCAAAAAAAAAAAAAGAAATGCCCAAGCCTAGAATACACAGTGGAGATTAGCAAGTTTACAAAAGGTTAATTTACTTTACCTGTGGCTCATTTACTCACTACAGTCTGAAAAGTGAACTCCTCTTTCTTTCATGTTCTCTCATGTCCTTCCCCTAGGACCTGGAACAAAGTGGGAAACATGGTAGATGCTTACTGAATACTTGATGATGTCATCATTTAGAAGAGCTTCAGATTCTAGGTAGCAACGAAGTTACTTCTGTGCAGAGCAATCTATAACAAATTATAACAATCCCCCTATGAATCAACCTCTGGAAAGATATGGGGAAATATTAGGTGCAATGTAATTAAGGATGTAATTAAGGAGTTCTGTAGTGTAGCATTTGGTACTCTCCCTAAAGAGACAGGGAGAGTAGACTTAGAACAAGGATAGTAGCTTAAGCAAGATTAAGAATGAGAATTCACCAGTATCATTGATGAAGGGCCATGACAAATCTCAATCTAAATCTTATTTTAAAAAGAACAATTTAAATATTTCACTATTGTAATGAAAACATTGTTCTAACTGATGGTTTAAAAGATTGTCACATGTCTCTATTTTCTATATAATTTTATGTATTGAAAAGTACAGTTACAATTCTAATCACAAAATCATTCAATCCCAGGTGGTATAGGGTTGGCCAAAAAGTTCGTTCGGATTTTTCCGTGACATCATAAGTAAAACCCGAATGAACTTCTTGACCACCCCAATATTTTTTTCTCTTTACACTTGCTTCCTGGTCATATCCAAAGCTTTGAGGAGCTACGCAAAGCCAGGGGGAGTGGTATGAGCAACCCCCTCCCACCTGGCCAATATGACTAGAAGCGGCCAACCACAAATCAAATATCAATTAACAAGTATCAATTATATTTCTGTGCCAAGCACTATTCTAGGCAGTGGAGATGGAGTGGTGAATGAGATAGACAATGTCCCTGCCTTTAATGAGGTTATGCTCTGGTGAAGAAACACAGGTAATAGCAAGAAAATGTATAAGTAAAAGGATAGTTTCAAATACTGATGAGTATAGTGAAGAGCATGATAAAGTGATAGAAAGACATGGCCATGGTGGTCAAGACCTTGTTGTGGAGGTGATATTGGAGGTGGGTTCTGGACGACGAAAATGAAGCAGCCACATTCTGGTGGAAGAGTATTACAAAGACAGATACACAATGAGTTGGAAAGATAGCTATTATTCTCCAGGAACATATTAACAGACCTCTGTCTACTCTTCACTTTGCTCCACTCTAGCGATATTGCACTTTTCACTTCTGTTATGTACCTTTGAACATGCCATTTCCTCTGCCTGCAACACTTTTCTCCCATTCCCTTTGGTCATCCTCTCTTAGCCTTCAGGATTCATGGTAAAGATGCCTTCCTGAGTCAGGCCTTCACCATTATCCATCAAATGAGATTAGGATTCCATGCTAGACTTCCCATAGCACCCTGTACTTTCCTTCTGTAACTGTCACCCTACATACAATTCACTTAAAGTTTGCATTCCTTGATTTACTGGAAGTCCCATGACAGTAGAGGCCATGTATTAACTATTGCTGTCATTATGCTTATCATATCACATTATCATCTGCCTCTTGAGGATTTGATGATTCAATTCCTGGAATCAGGAATCTGAGCTTAATAATGTCTTCATGGTCCTGTGATTGACTTAATATGCACATAAAACATTTTTCACAGATGCTTTACGGTTTAAATATTGTATATATTTTTTCCATTTAGTAAGCTGCATTCATTCCCATCTCTGTTTACTATCTTCACCATTCCACAAATTAAATTCACTGAAGTGACATTTCCAAGATTTTGGAAGTGTCTGCCATAATCAAAGCCTCAAATTTAGAGTGCATCAGAATTACCTAGGTTGTTGGTTAAAAACAAATCACACTCACGTGTCATAGTTTTGAACATCTTGCACTGCCCATTGCTTTCCAATTTCAGGATAGCAAATGAGTAAAATGTAATCGGACATTCCTAGATTAGGGAGAGGTAGTTTTGAGCTTTGATAACATTTTAGCTATCAATACAGCAAGTAAATCTTGTCACATAAGATGTGAATGTTTCTTACGTCAACCTAGCAAAGAACACACAATAGAAGGGGTTGAAAATTCCGTCAAAGCCACTTTGGATTTTCCAAGCTTTATGGCTCAAAGTTAAATTTTAATATAGCAAAGTTGGCTTGAAGTTCTGCAGAAAGTACTGGGTGCAGTTCAACTTTAAGCATGTTCTTTAATTTAAAAAGTCAATAATTGGAAGATGAAAAATAATGAGCTCTATTACAGTGCTAACAGCTTAATGAGGAATTTGGGGTTTGTTTATGCACTTGGTATTGGTTTTCTAGACTGGCCTTCTGTCGGAAATCACTTTAAAACAATAGTACAGAGTGGATTGGAAAGTGAGAGGCAAATTCAGATCTACGTGAATATCCTATATTTAGCATGGATTATTTTCACATCACATTTAATGTCTGACCCTAGAGCCTGAGTGTCCATGGAATTTGTGCACATAGCTCATAGGGGCTGCTTTACTGTGCTGGAACAGAGATGGGGATTTCCTCAATACCTGATGATTCCAATCCTGAAAGCCAAGGTTACACTAAACAGAGTCTAAAGGAAGCCACGCAGATGTGCAAGAATGATATGAAAACCTCTCCTTCTTATTAAGAAAAGGAATAATTTCCATCTCACAATACTATTTGCTCCCAGTGATGCTTTTTTGGGGGTACATACAACTGTTCTTATAGAAGGTAAGATGTCTGGGCATTTTGAGAAATGTCCACAGTCACTTACCACCAACTAAAGGGAGGAATAGCTTTGAAGAGCACAAGCAGGAAGTGCCCAGCAGTCAGCTACATGAAATGTCCATGCTCTGAGGTTGAAGGGAAAAAGCTTTTCCAGTATTACTGTCCAAATGAGGCACTTTTCAATGCATTCTGAAGCAAGGAAGACTAAAGGGCTCTTTTATTCAATAAACGCACATATACACATGCATACACACACATACACACACATGCTCACCAGGTCTTCAGCAAAAATGTTAAATGGATAAGGTTGTCTTTGGCTCTCAACGAACCTTTCTGTACTCACAACTTTCTTTCCATTTGGTGCCCCCAAGCACCCACTGCTTGCCTCCCCCATTTCCCTCATGCTGCCTCCTAAGGTGAGTCCCCTCTAGGAAGCACCCTAGGTACTGAACTGTTCCCTCCCTGACTCCCAAATCACATCACCTGTTCTCCATCCTCTATTCCACTTTATCAGAACACTGCTCCCTATTTAAGCTAAGCTGACTCCCTCTTTCTCTCTCTCTCTCTCTCTCTCTCTCTCAAACCAGCTTCCATGTTGTGAGCAGCACTATGGAAAGGCCCACATGATGAGGAATTGAAGGCTGCTGCTAACAGCCACATAAGTGAGCTTGGAAGTATATCCTTTAGTTGCAGTCAAGCTTTCAGATAACTACAGCCCTAGATAACAGCGTCACTAAAACCTCTTGAGGGATCTGGAGACAGAACAACCCAACTAAACCCCTCTTGAATTCCTGACCCTCAGATATTGTGAGATAATAAGTGTTTATTGTTTTAAACTGCTAAATTTTGGGTAAATTTTTTGTTCAGAAGTAGATAACTAATACAGCTTCCAAAACATCACCTAACTTAGAATATCTCCCTATAGTGCCTAAAATTTTCAAAGTAGGTATTTAAATCTCAAAGACATTGTCCATTCACAAATGTTTGTTTATTTGGGGGGAGGGTTGAGTGTTACATTGTTATTATTGGCCCTTAATACCTCATATAAAAAAATTTTCCAAATATTTTTTACCTACAAAGCCTTCCAAATAAGACTTGGGGAAATTCTTTGCTTTTATCTTCTTTGTTTTGCCTAATTTCAAGCCTTTCCTTTTTCAGTTCCTTATTATAAATGTAACGTTTGTTCACCATAGAAAATTTGGGAAATATAATACCAATCCAGAAGTGACCACTCTTAACAAGAGTCAAGCAACAGATGAGATCAAATGTGGGAGTGAGAACTAAAAAACAATTTTCCCAAATTAATAGGTTTGTCTAAGATAATGATTTTCAACCTATCAGATTCAACATCCTTTTTTTTCTAACAAATATTTGCCATGTTCACTTTAACATTCCAAAATGAAATTCATAGGTCCTATAACTCTTCTATGCACCTAATTTGAAAAAAATAACATGATGCCCTAACTGGAATATAAAGGAGAAAGAAAAAGACAGTAATAAGAAATAAAATAACATGTATCTTCAAAATTAATACACAGAAATCTCTTGCATTCCTATACACTAACAACAAAAGATCAGAAAAACATTAAGGAAACACTCCCATTTACCATTGCAACAAAAAGAATAAAATACCTAGAAATAAACCTACCTAAGGAGGCAAAAGACTTGTATGCACAAAACTATAAGATACTGATGAAAGAAATCAAAGACACAAACAGATGGAGAGATATACCATGTTCTTGGATTGGAAGTATCAATGTTGTGAAAATGACTATATTCCCCAAAGCAATCTACAGGTTCAATGCAATCTCTATCAAATTACCAAGAGCCTTTTTCATAGAATTAGAACAAAAAAATTCACAATTTGGAAACACAAAAGACCCCAAATAGCCAAAGCAATCTTGAGAAAGAAAAATGGAGGTGGAGGAATCAGGCTACATGACTTCAGACAATATTACAAAGCTACAGTAATCAAGACAGTATGGTAATGGCACAAAAACAGAAATATAGATCAATGGAACAGGATAGAAAGCCCAGAGACAAATCCATGCACGTACGGTCACCTAATCTATGACAAAGGAGGCAAGAATATACAATGGAGAAAAGACAGCCTCTTCAATAAGTGGTGCTGGGAAAACTGGACAGCTACATGTAAAAGAATGAAATTAGAACACTCCCTAACACGGTACACAAAAATAAACTCAAAATGGATTAAAGACCTAAATGTAAGGCCAGACACTATAAAACTCTTAGAGGAAAATGTAGGCAGAACACTCTACGACATAAATCGCAGCAAAATCTTTATTGAACCACCTCCTAGAGTAATGAAAATAAAAACAAAAATAAACAAATGGGACCTAATTAAACTTAGAAGCTTTTCCTAAGCAAAGGAAACCATAAACAAGACAAAAAGACAACCCTTAGAATGGGAGAAAATATTTGCAAACAAAGCAACTGACAATGGATTAATCTCCAAAATATACAAGTAGCTCATGCAGCTCACTATCAAAAAAAAAAAAAACCAAATAACCCAATACAAAAATGGGAAGAAGACCTAAATAGACATTTCTCCAAAGAAGATATACAGATTGCCAACAAACACATGAAAGGATGCTCAACATCACTAATCATTAGAGAAATGAAAATAAAAACCACAATGAGGTATCACCTCACACCAGTCAGAATGGCTATCTTCAAAAAATCTACAAACAATAAATGATGGAGAGGGTGTGGAGGAAAGGGAACCCTCTTACACTGTTGGTGGGAATGTAAGTTGATACAGCCACTATGGAGAACAGTATGGAAGTTCTGTAAAAACTAAAAATAGAACTACCATATGACCCAGCAATCCCACTACTGGGCATATAACCAGAGAAAACCATAATTCAAAAAGACACATGCACCCCAATGTTCATTGCAGCACTATTTACAGTAGCCAGGACATGGAAGCAACCTAAATGTCCATCGGCAGATGAGTGGATAAAGAAGATGTGGTACACATATTCAATGGAATATTACTCAGCCATAAAAAGGAACAAAACTAGGTCATTTGTAGAGATGTGGCTGGACCTAGAGACTGTCATACAGAGTGAAGTAAGTCAGAAAGAGAAAAACAAATATTGTATGTTAACGCATATATGTGGAATCTAGAAAGATGGTATAGATGATCTTATTTGCAAAGCAGAAATAGAGACACAGATGTAGAGAACAAATGTATGGATACCAAGGGGGAAAAGGGGGTGGGAGGAATTGGGAGATTGGGATTCACATATATACACTATTGATACTATGTATAAAATAGATAACTAATGAGAACATACTGTATAGCACAGAGAACTCTACTTAATGCACTGTGGTGACCTAAATGGGAAGGAAATCCAAAAAAGAGAGGATATATGTATATGTATAGCTGATTCATCTTGCTTTACAGTAGAAACTAACACACCATTGTAAAGCAACTGTACTCCAATAAAATTAATTTAAAAATGAAAAAATAAAATAAAATAACATGTATCTTAACATATAAATGCTTTGATATGACTACACTAGGAGACATAATGAAGGGGTCAGATGTCTACTGTGAATGTGACAGCTATATGTGCAGATTGATTTGGGACTGTTGTATTGGTGTTTCAAACACTACAAGCACTATGCAAACCAGAAAACAGTGGAGTGCCATCTTTAAACTCGTAAAGAAAGAAGATGTCAACCCATAAGTCTATACCTAGGGAAAATATCTTTCAAAAATGAAGAAGAGGGCTTCCCTGGTGAGGCAGTGGTTAAGAATCTGCCTGCCAGTGCTGGGGACACGGGTTTGAACCCTGGTCCAGGAAGATCCCACATGCTGCAGAGCAACTAAGCCTGTGCACCACAACTACTGAGCCTGCGCTCTAGAGCTCACAAGCCACAACTACTGAAGCCCATGCACCTAGAGCCGGTGCTCTGCAACAGGAGGAGCCACCAAAATGAGAAGCCTGTGCACCGCAACAAAGAGCAGCCCCCACTCACCGCAACTAGAGAAAGCCCATGCACAGCAACGAAGACCCAACACAGCCAAAAATAAATAAATAAAATAAATAAATTTATTTAAAAAACGAAGAAGAATTAAAGACATCTTCAGACAAGAGCTGAGAGAATTCATTGCCATCAGACCTGCAGTACAAGAAATGTTGAAGGGAATTCTTCAGGCAAAAGGAGTACAATACCAGACAGATACTTGTATATATGAAAAAAGTTATAAATACCAGAAATGGTTTTAAAAAAGGTAAATACCACGAAAAGCATTGCCATCAGGAACACAATCTTCCAAAATGAATGCAACTTGCTAAGGCTGTGTGGCCTTGCTCAAGCTATTTAACTTCTCTGTGTCTCAGTTTCTTCATCTTTAACATGAGAATAATGATAGTATGTACTTTTAGGGTGTTGTGAGGATTAAATAAGTTAATATATAGAACATGCTTACAACAGTGCCTGGCACATAGTAAGCTAAATAAATGATAGCTATTATTGTTACTAAAGTCTTAAACAAAACACAGTAAAAATCTTTGTTCAATAAACAATTTCATTCCTAGAAAATTTCACATATATTAAAATTGTGCAAAATATACTTTTTGGCTATAAGTAAAACAGACTTAGGCTCTAGGCTTGGATAATTTTAAATATATTTTACACCTACCTGAACACCTTGACTGACATTCAGAAGTCTTGTAGGACGTGAACAGAACAATTATTCATTGTGTGAGAATGTAACACATTCTCATTGCGGGGCATCTAATATCCCTAACACTTCCTCTTACCAAGTAGCACCCTCCAACAAGTGACAGCCAAGAACACCCTGAAAAATTCCAAAACAACCCCTTCTAGCAATATAATCTTATTAAAATCCTAATCCAGGAGCAGGCCTAGGGACCATTTACCATTACCTAAAGGCAGTGGGACAGATAGCTGGTTTCCCAGGGGAGTTTTGCTATGTAACAAATGTAGCTATATCTCAACTTGGGTTCAAATACTTATTCATGTGATCTTGGACTAATCTCTTAATCTCTCTGTGCCTCAGTTTCTCATATGTAAAATGTGATTATAGTAGGTCCTACCTTACAGGGCTATGAGGATTAGTGATAATGTATATACAGCACTTAGCAAAGTATCTGGCTCAAAATAAATAATAGTAATAGTTGTTGTTTTACATCCCTGTATGTTATTAGAGGAAGAATTAGGAAGAATAATCCATTGTGGCAGGACTGTTAGTGCCCACCAAATACTCAGTGTACTCCCTTACATTTCCCAGCCCCCTTTGCAGTTAGGGTAGGGCCTTGTGACTGGTTCTGGCCAATGAACTACAAGCAGAAGTGATGTGTCATTCATTTAGAAGCCTAAGTAAGTAAGAGCTGGTGTGCTGTCTCCTTGTCTTTCTTCTCCACATAGCCTTGCATAAGAGAGAAATGAGCACCTGATCAGTGCATCCCTATTTAACAGATAAGGAGATTGAGGTAAAAAGAATGTAAGATTGAACTGGCTTTCATATGCAATGACTTTCAGTCTCCTGTGTACTGTATAAAAGGCCCTTGACATAAATAAGAATTGTTTCCAAATTCACCATTATATATAATTTCCCTCATGAAATTACATCTAATAAGTAGAAAATAATAACCCCGTTGAGACAAATGTGCCAAGTGGTTGGTTAGGCTCACTCACTAACTAGTTGACTCTCTCCCACACTCTACCCTTGACTAGGAAATTCAGTTTCATGCCTTAACAAAAAGAAAAAATATCTATCATGGAACTGAAGTGTTATTATTAAAGAGTCAGTACAACAAATGATAAAATCATGTATGTTAAGGATCTACTATATACAAGCCACAGATAGTTATAGATGAAAGTGGATATTAGAGGTCATGTCATCTAATGCCTACACTTTACACATGAGGAAACTGAAGCCAAAGAAAGGAAAAAGGATAACCCCAAGATGATTAAGCTAGATAATGACAGTCCTGGAGTAATAAACAAGGTCCCCTACCTCCTAGATCAGGAATCTTTCCACTAATGTCCACTATTTCTGACATATGACCATCTAAACATACATGGCTTTGTTTCCCCTTTCTGTGGTACAGGTCCATGATGTTATATAAGAGGTTGAAATAGCACATCATAATGAGCTGAGAAAAAAAGCCTAGATGTCATTGAAATGTGAGAAAAGCTAGTTAATTGTATGTAAATCTATATAGGAAAAGAACATTCACAAACCAAATCCCTATCCAAAAACCCGTAGAATCATTCATCTCCACAAAACATCTGTGCTGTCCATGAAAAAAAATGCATTTGGAGTCCTTTTTCCTGGGAAGGGATTGCAGAGAAGCATTTATCCTCGTTCTCTGTAACTTCCAAAGTGACTGGCTGGCAATAAAGATATAGCATAGGGCTAGGGTCCAGAGTATGGCCTGTTAATGTATTGTAGGGACACTAGCTGGTTTGTAGAAGGAATGGTCCCAACTTGTGCCTTGGCTTCCTAAGCCTTAGGTCTGACCGAGTGACTGACCCAGCTTGACCATTTGGTTCCAGAAGCAGCAGGGACCAGAGGCTTTCTTTCACCTTTGAGGAGCTCACACCTCCAACTAAATATCTCTTCACCACTTCAGCCTCAGCACCTTTAGTTTCAAGACCACGCAAGAGGAGAAAACATCATCAGAATGGAATTTGCCTCAATCTCAAACTCCCTTTCTGTGGAAAAAATCCTAGCTTGCTCTCTCCAGTCTTACTGCCAGATTGTAAACTAGTAAATCTCAGCACAAACAGCTGAAGGCCACATAGGCCCAACTGTCCTGTGTAGACCTTGGGAGAAACATTTGTCATGTGTTACACACCAGGGGCATAAATTACAGCATGCAGTGCTGAGGAGGATCCATTTATAAAAAGGACTTTTTTCAAAAGGTATCTTCTGTTTTACATTTGGTAGAGTTTATGGATAGCTAGTGGGAAGCAGCTGCATGGCACAGGGAGATCAGCTCCGTGCTTTGTGACCACCTAGAGGGCTGGGATAAGGAGGGTCGGAGGGAGACACAAGAGGGAGGGGATATGGAGATATACATATGCACATAGCTGATTCACTTTGTTATACAGCAGAAACTAACATAACACTGTAAAGCAATTATATTTCAATAAAGATGTTAAAAAATCAATAACATACAAAAAAGTATCTTCTGTTAACTCTGATATCAACTGCACCTAGAAATGGAATATTTTCTTTCCTTGTTGGGAGGAGGGTAGTAGGTAGGCAGACAGGGCCTAGTGAATGCACCTGCCAGAATGCCACCATTATACAGAATGCTGACAAAACAAATCGTGGTGCATACCCAAGTGGGTTCTGTCAGGTTTTCCAGTTGTCAGTGGTTTAGTGAAATCATTAGTGAATTCCCTCAAGACCCCAGAATGCATATCATCTGGGCCTGCTGATTGCTATATATTTCAAGCTCGTTCACTTGCCCACATTTTTTATCAATTGCTACTGCTCAGATTTTTCTTACTGCCTAAAAGTCTCCACTGTTTCTTTTTCCTAAAGAATATATATAATATATATATAATATATTATATATACAATAGATATGCATTATGTATTTAGATATGTGTGTGCACACATTTATACACTCACACATATACATACATACATATGTGGTTAAGTGTTGTCATTGTGTGTGTATATAGTATTTATAGACACTTTCAGGAGAGTTGCTATTTAAAGATCTGATCTCCCTCAAGCACAAATACCCTAAACAAGACCTGTGCAATTAATTCATTCCACATTTCTATGCCCATATTTTTCTGCTCAAATCAACTCTCCCCTTCTTGTTCCAGCAGCCCCAAGGTTTAGACAGAATGCAGTTTAGGAGTAGAAAATGCTTTAGGGCACTGGTTCTCAAACTTCTGTATCAAAATTCCCTGGAGAGTTTGTTAAAACACAGATTGCTGATCACACACCAGTTTGATTTAGTAGGTCTAGCGGGGAGGAGGGTGCTAAGAGTTTGCACTTCTAACAAATTTCTAGGTGACACTGATGCTGCTGGTTGGTCCAGGGACCACACTTTGAAAACCAGTGCTTTGGGAGCTGTGGTGAAGAGACTTGGACGCTTGCTGATGCAAGTCTGCCTGCCTGACTCCATACATCAAAAAAAATGGCTCTCAGGGGGCTTCCCTGGTGGTGCAGTGGTTGAGAGTCCGCCTGCCGATTCAGGGGACGTGGGTTCGTGCCCCGGTCCAGGAATCGGATCCCACGTGCCACGGAGCAGCTGGGCCCGTGAGCCATGGCCGCTGGGCCTGCGCGTCCGGAGCCTGTGCTCCGCAGCAGGAGAGGCCACAAGCAGTGAGAGGCCCGTGTACCGCAAAAAAAAAAAAAAAAAAGTTAAGAAAAAATGGCTCCCAGGGCACAGATCAAGAGAGAAAAACAAGACTTTTGTTTATGTGTGCCAGTCTGAGGGAAAGGACTGTGCAGTTTTATACCACCTCTCTCCTACAACTATGTGAATTTGCACAGAATGGGTAAATTGCACTTGTGAGAAATGAAAGGGAAAAATAAGGAATAACATGTAGTTAGCCATTCCATGTTTGCTGGACACTGATCTGTAGATTATGACAGATAAAGGAAGAAAATGATGTGTTTACCAGTTCACCTCTGCCCTAGACAAACTTGATGCTCTAGGTCTCAAACTTTAGCGTGAAAATTTAGATTTAGGAGTCTTCATCAGACCCACTTGATGTGAATCGTGGGGCACTGGCCTAGGAACTAGCACTTTAACAAGAGATTCTGGGCCGAGTGGCATAAGGACCACACTTGGAGAAGCATTGTTCTAATGGTAAAAAAAGCAGAACACATAGGAAAGAGAAAAGAATAATGCTTATAAGAAAATCTAGAGGCAAGTGTCACTTCATGTGGTGCAGTCAACATACTCAGGGCTAGCAAACGAATGGAGTGATCAGAGTGAATTATTTTTCCTGCAAATGGCATTTAGAATTTTTGGAAACATAAACAGGGATTTGTTTAGTAAAGATAAAATCTTCAGCATAGCTCCTTGAATGAGACACTGAAAAATGGGTGAATTACGCAATGCTTTTATATAAAGATTTACACATTTTCTTCAAAGCACTTGTATTAACAAACTGCATCTGCAATAGTGTCTCTATGAACACGCCTTGCCCCATTTGAAAGAAGAATAAATAGAAACCTAGAGACCACTTTGGCCATGGTCACACAACAAGCTAAGTGACTGAGCTAAGATTAGAACTCAGGCCTCAGTGCTGTCCAGAGATGCCTCAGTGGTGCCAGGCTGAAGTCACAGGAAGAGGCAATGGAAAAACACACTTTGTGGTCTACTAGGTTGGCATCATTTGGGGTGCTACACTATGTTTTTGTGCCGGAAGCTCATAAAATATGGTGCTGCTTAACAAGAACAAGAATAAACAAGCAGATTGCCTTCTCCACTTAGGTGTGTTTTGCCAGAATGGGCTATCCTTCAAAATTCTCCAAGACTGCAGTCACAAAAGTGGGGTGGGCAGCGGGGAGGGATGAGGCACCACCCAGGCCCATTACTCTCGCTACTCTGCATTATTATTGTTTTAGGAACACAACAGAAGACTCTGCTCTGCTATGAGCTTTTTTTAAAAAAAAAAAACAGCTATTTGGGGGAAATTAGCATAATCTGGTGTTCCTTTACCATCTGAAAACTGTATTTTACCTGAAGCAGCTGTCCCTAATTATTACACACCCACATGTATCCAGTTTGGACCCACCTGTCTATACAGTGAAGGGCTTTTGCTAAATGAAAAATCATTGAGGAAAGATAGACCAATCAGGACCATATTTAAAGAGCTAGAATGCAGTTGCTCTCTTGTTGGCTGGAACATGCAGCACCCTCTAAATTTAAAGACCGTTGGGACTTCCCTGGCAGTCCAGTGGTTAAGACTCCATGCTCCCAATACAGGGGACATGAGTTCAATCCCTGGTAGGGGAACTAAGATCTCACATGCCCCACAGCATGGCCGAAAAAAACATTAAAAGAGAATAAAAAAAGAAAATTAAAAAAGGGAAAAAAATAAAAAAATAAATTACAGGCCATGATACAGACAGCTCGTCTCAAAGACCACCCAACCACAGGAATTAGAGGTCACAAATGCACTGACCAGAACAACAGACTGATGTAAATATCAAATGTTGGCTGGAGTCTCTAAATCTAACTGAATCCATCCTATCCTACAGATCAGGTCAAAAGACATTTATTTCATCCCTACCTGCCCTCCTGATCCTTAAACTCATTAGATGTGAAAAAGAACCCCTGTTCTCCAATTTCCTACCTAATTATTGGGGGAGATAGACATGTTGGAATGGGTTTTTGTTGATTGGCTTTCTGTGTAATCTGTTAGCATTCCAACTTGTCAGAATATTTGTTGTTCTGTAGCATTTGGGTGAGGGGGGAGCTATAAATAAACAGAGCTGTGAGAGTACAGCCCACTGTCAGCATGGCTTGCAAGCCGTCCCATTATAACAACACACTCTGGATTTTACCTACTTACCTTCCATGTTCAGTAGCTGGCCTCTGCCCAAGGTTAGATGGAAATATCTTAGGTCATTGACATTTCACCTTCCATTTCTTCCAGCTCTTATTTTTTCTCCTCTATTGCAGGCAATAGGAGAAATGAGCCTCACTTCACAGGATACAGAGACAATTTCAATGAAAATAAGGGTGTTGGATGCAAGGAAAAACTGCAGACACTATTTTTTGCCTATTGTAAAATACTGTTCAGTATTAAAGATAGAAGCAAAGCAGTATATAAGTAAGAAACTTTCATCAGAGCCCAATCTTTTAAAGCCAATTATTCCTTCCCTTTCAAGATACACAAGTAATGCAACAGGTCAAATCAATGAGTTTCTCCTTTCCTGACATACCTTAAACCTCTCCCTGGGCAAACAGTTCTTTACAAACCAACATCAAACATTCCCTTCACTTGTGTCCCACCCCCATGTATAGCCATGTGCAGCTGTCCTGCCTGGACTTCATGTGGTCTACAGCCTCCAGTTTTTTTGATTTTAAGCAAAAATCACAATGGTCTTCTCTAGTTGTTGTGGTACCAGGATGTGGGGAAGGTGTTTGGGGAGAAGCGTATACTGTGTTCTCGACTGATTTCCAAGGGAAAGCCCCCCTGCATCACCTCCTCTTCCTTTCTTTTCTACTTCCAATTTGCCCTTTCTACCCTCATGGCAGGTAAAGTGAGTTTTTAAAAAGAGAAAAGGATGAGAAAACCCCTTTTTCTGCTTTGTCCCTACTGCCTCAAGTCCTACATGCAAATTAGGACCTGCACAACTTTTATCCTACACTTCCTCTAGAACAAATGAATTTGGGTTGACATACCAAGATCAGATCTTGAGATAGTGACCCAGGAGCAGAATCTAGCTCATTTGTTCAATAGGTTTGCTATTATTGCAAACGATGAAAATAAATATCTGTCATTTATTGATTACTTAAGTGTTGCAAAGCACTTTACATTTCCATTTCATCTTCACTAATTACTATCATCATCTTCATTTTACAGTTTTGGAAACTAAGGCATTGAGAAGTTGTTTAATTTCTAGTAGAGTAATTGAAATAAAACCTGATATGTATGACTCCAAAGCCTGTGCTTTTGATCACTAAATTTTACTGTCACATATATTCAGATCAACTCTGCCAAGAGGTATTTTCCATTTAAAAGAGGAAACAGTTTGAAAATTATTATTGTGCTTTCCTCTTTTGCCTTCTTGAGTACTCAACTTACACCCTAGTCTGCCTGAGGTAATCATTTGGGGAGAGGGTGGGTGTGGAAGGCAGAGGCAATAGCATTTATGACAGAAGGACAAGAAATGAAGAGAAAGACAGGGCAATATTCACTTCTGACATACAAAATAGGATCGTGCAGTAGGGCAACAGCCTTCAAGCCAGGCTTTTGCCTTATGACAATAATAATAGTATAATTAATAAGATTTTTACTACTGCCTAAATGTCTCTACTCTTTTCAACATCTTGCTAGGAATTACATACACATACACACACAAAAATTATATGTAATTTTATGTAAAAAATACATATATTCAAGTTCCTTTATTTCTACCTTTAGAAAGTCAAGGGTTAAATTGTAAGGATCCAGATCTTAGAGTGCCCCAGAAAAATAATCCATTTTCCTGTGACAGATAGGCCAACTCTATGACAGAAGCAGGATACAATCTAGTGTGGGTGAAAGAACATTTTCAGTCCTGGAAAATTGTGAGGGGAAGAAGGGCAGAAAAGATGGATGAGTCTACAGGGAGAATAACAGTAACATAAGTGACAGTAATACTACTCCCCAACTGAAACTATGGGAGGAGGCTACCTCACAGATAGAATGTGATCTCAGGTATTCTAGTTATGTTTTTACTGTGCTTCCTACCCTACCACAGCCAAATCACTAGGAGTATCAATTCCAACTCAACCAAAGCAGAATCAATATGTTCCTATAAACTTAGAAACTGGTTCTCCAGCTTTTTTCTAAGTTGTCACAGCAGAGTATTTAAGTCTGAATATCAAACCAATACCTGCTAAGGATATGCTGTATTATTTATTTGCTATATGACAAATTGAAGAACTTGCCATCTGCTTTATTTGGAGCCATTTTCCAAAGAAGTAGGTAGGATAGTGTCATTGTTAAGAGAAAATACAGGCTCTGGAATCAGATTGGCCTGTGATCAAGTCCAGCTCTGCCACTTCCCAGCTATGTGATCTTGAAAATATTACTTAACCTCCTTGGGTCTCATTTTCTTCATATGTTAAAATGGAGGGTTGTGTTTTTTTTGAGGATTAGATGGGATGATGTATGTTAAGTACTTAGCAGAGGCCCTAGAGCATGTTGTTAAAAAAGAAATGACGGGCCCCAAATAGAGTCATTTGTGCTAAGCTCACATCAGCCAACCAAGTAATACCTAACCTAATTGCAGTTATAGCCTCCCTCAAGAATGCAGTCTTAACCGACCAGTCTGGAATTTTCTGGTCAGTACCAATGAGGTAATCTGTCACACAGCCCACTTCCGACCCCCATAGGTAGGTTACCTAAGCCTGAAATAATCCACTCTTTTCCCCCTTCTGCCTATAAAAGCCTTTTATTTTGTACAGCCTCTCTGATCTCCTTTCTACTTGCTAGATGGAATGCTGTCCAATTCATGAATAATTCAATAAAGCAACTTAGATGTTTATATTTTACTTGGTTGAATTTTTGTATTTAACAGATTTGGTGGAAGTGATGGGATCTGAAGTAAACTTCTGATGGCACTTGGAGACAACAAAAAACACAGGTGTGGTGCCTGTGAGAACCCCTTTTTTTCCTCTTAATTATTTTTAACATCTTCACTGGAGTATAATTGCTTTACAATGGTGTGTTAGTCTCTGCTGTATAACAAAGTGAATCAGGTATATGTATATATATATATATCCCCATATCTCTTCCATCTTGTGTCTCCCTCCCACCCTCCCTATCCCACCCCTCTAGGTGGTCACAAAGCACCGAGCTGATCTCCCTGTGTTATGTGGCTGCTTCCCACTAGCTATCTATTTTACATTTGCTAGTGTATATATGTCCATGCTACTCTCTCACTTCATCCCAGCTTACCCTTCCCCTCCCCATGTCCTCAAGTCCATTCTCTAGGTCTGCGTCTTTATTCCTGTCCTGCCCCTAGGAGAGCCCCTTTTTAAATTCACTGTCTTTCTCACCATTTCTGAGAGCCGTGGGTAACTTCCTCTCAGTTCTGAGCTCCACTCTCTTTGTATTGAGCTCCCGACCTAACTGGTTTTCCAATACAGGGTACATAAGCTTGAGCTGGCAGATGGCTTTGTCCAGAGCCCAACTGAGCTGGCAAATGGTTCTGCTCAGAGATCAATTGAGCTGGCAGACAGTTCTGCCCAGAGCCATGCCCCTAGCCTTTCAGACTGCAATTCCCAGGATTTTGAGTGGAAAACCCCAGCCCTTGATTCCATCTGAAGATCCACATGGGAACTGTTAGTGGCAGTGCACAGTTCTCCATCCACGTGGAACACCCAGTCCTCAGGCCCCATTTATCGAGGTCTGCTGAATCAATCCTTTCCTCAGCCCAGGGTTTCACAGGAAGTGCTGGTGTTGTACACAGGACCTTCTCTTGACCAAGACCCAGTAGCATCTCTTGGTTTTTGCCAATATATTGAGGTGTACATGTTTATCTTGTTCTGTATCAATTTATCAGAGATGGGATTTTTAATTTCTAAAGAGTCAAGTACACCATCTTCCAGCACACCTGTTTATTATATGTCTAAGAACTATATCCTCAGAAGCTGTAAATATCTACAAAAATGGCAAAACCTTACTAAAAACAACCTAAAATTACAAGGACCATTATGGGGAATGTTCCAATTAGATAAGATCATTCATTAAGAAGTACACTCGAAAGTAAGGATTCTAAATTACACAAACAGAATGGGATACCTATGCAGAAGCTTCCAAAAGGCTTTGGGATTCTAAAATAGATTCATTGAAAGACTAGCTACAAAAGGCTAGTGAAAAATTAAAAACACAAGGAGTGCCTAAAACAAAAGATGAGAGGGCTGACATCGCTCCTACAGCTCCCCTCTAGCCTTCTTTACCTGAATACTCACATTTCACTAATTTTTTGCCTGAACTGCTTTTCCTCTCCGAAGAGACTATTAAAGTAACCTTTTAAAATAAAACTACCCAAGGTTGCAGATGAACCTCTTCGAGTATCTTTCACTCCTTGGTCCAAAACTGAACTAAGAGCCATAGTTAAAGAACTTCCTAAACCTAGGGAGGATCCCCAAAAGTTTTTTGAAGAATTTAGAGTCATACTGGGGTCTTTGACCCCGGGCTGCCAGATCTTTATCAGATTGTGCGCGTGTTGGTAGGACCTGGTGAAGCCCCAAAGTGGATGCAGGAAGCAAAATGGCAAACCTCAGAGGATGATATTTGAGACCTTTAAGCAGAGAAAGCTCACAAAATAGCAAGTGACCTTCTAAAAGCCATTCTTAGAGTCTTCCTTACTTACACTGATTGGCCAATCATTCAAACATACAAAGAAAGATGAATATGTGGCAGATGTTAAAGCCCATTCAGAAACCCACTTCCTATGACATTCTGGGTTCCACACATTAAACAGGGTCACCCAACATTCTCTAGCTGCAGAATTTATAAACAGATTATCTCCCGAGATTAGTGGATTGATATAAAGGCAGAAAATATGGTGGGAGGTCACCAGTCTGACTGAACTTGCAACTAGAGCCAAGCACTTTGAAAGGAAGATCCACTAAAACTATGTCCTGCCTTCACTGATCAAGCTTGCCTTAATCATTACTACAAAAAAATTCCATGTCCTCCAAGCATCACACAGCCTAAAAATAAGATGTTTGCCCAAATTGCTTTTCAGGAACTTGGAGTCAGATATCAAGCTGGATAAGACTGGCTAAGACCACCATCCCTACAACTGTGCATGCAAGAGTATCCACTCAGTGACCTCTTGATGTCAGAGGGTCAAAAATTCCACCCTCAGAACATGCTAAGGCCACCATTTTCTAAACATGCATCCCATGAAGAAGTTTAGTTGAGCCTGCACTGAACAACAATTATCTCATCTTTTTCTTATTTCCAATCACTTTCCCCACCATCCCCAGGCCACAGCTTTATCACATAAATATCCCAAGCCCCTCAACTTCAGGGAGACGGATTTGAGATTCATTCTCCCATCTCTTCACTTGGCTGCCTCATGCATCCCTTTCACTGCTGCAAACCTTTGTGTCTCAGCATTTGGCTTGCTTCACGTCCAGCAAACAGAGCTGTTTCAGGAACACTTGGCGCAAGATGGTAAACAAAAATCTGCCAAGCCATTGCCCTTACAACTATACCAGCTCCTAGGCCACAGACATAAAATAACACCTGGCCCTCCACAAGGCACCCTTCCAGGGGTCCACTGTTAAAACAATGGTGCAGGGCTTCCCTGGTGGCGCAGTGGTTGAGAGTCTGCCTGCCGATGCAGGGGACACGGGTTCGTGCCCCGGTCTGGGAAGATCCCACATGCCGCGGAGCGGCTAGGCCCGTGAGCCATGGCCACTGAGCCTGTGCTCTGGAGCCTGTGCTCCACAAGGGGAGAGGCCACAACAGCGAGGGACCCGCCTACCGCAAAAACAAACAAACAAAAAAACAATGGTGCAAAGATCATTGTTTCATTTGTAATCAACTGGGACACTGGAAAAATGATTGTCCTTAAAGATACTATGGAAATTCTTCAGCTCAAGTGCCACCATAGCTACCCCCAAGAGAGGGGTCCTATTTGGGCCTCTTCCTCACTTGACAGGACTCGAAGGGATTCTCTGGGAAACTGAAAACAATTCCTTAAACAGCTAACAGGAAACCAAAATTAAAACTTATTTTAGGAGACCTTCAAGATGGCAGAGGAGTAAGACATGGAAATCACCTTCCTCCCCACAAATACATCAGAAATACATCTACATGTGCAACAACTCCTACAGAACACCTACTGAGTGCTGGCAGAAGACTTCAGACTTCCCAAAAGGCAAGAAAATCCCCACATACTTGGGTAGGGCAAAAGAAAAAACAGAGACAAAAGCATAGGGACAGGACCTGCACCTCTGGGAGGGAGCTGTGAAGGAGAAAAATGTTTCCACACACTAGGAAGCCCCTTCACTGGCGGGGATGGGGTTTGGACGTGGGGGAAGCTTCAGAGCCATGAAGGAGAGCACAGCAACAGGGGTGCAGAGGGCAAAGTGCAGAGATTCCTGCACAGAGGATTGGTGTTGACCAGCACTCAGCAGTCTGAGATGCTTGTCTGCTTACCCGCCAGGGTGAGTGGGGGCTGGGGCTGAGGCTCGGGCTTCGGAGGTTGGATCCCAGGGGGAGGACTGGGGTTGGCTATGTGAATACAGCCTGAAGGGGCCTAATGTGCCACAGCTACCTGGGAGGGAGTCCGGGTAAAAGTCTGGACCTGCCAGAGAGGCAAGAGACCATTGTTTCGGGGTGCGCAAGGAGAGTGGATTCCTTCCCAGTGTGCCCACAGAAGGTAGAACATTGCCTAAATGAGCTCCAGAGATGCGCATGAGCAGTGGCTATCAGCTCAGACCCCAGACATGGGTATGAACCACTAACGCTGCTGCCGCTACCATCAAGAATCCTGTGTGCAAGTGGAGGTCACTATCCACACCCCCTGGAAGCCTGTACAGTCTGCCACTGCCAGGATCCCGTGATCCAGGGACAACTTCCCTGGGAGAACACATGGCACACCTCAGGCTGCTGCAACGGCATGCCGGCTTCTGCTGCCGCAGGCTCACCCCGCATTCCAACTATGACTACTGTACCCCTCCCTCCCCCCAGCCTGAGTGAGCAAGAGAGCCCTAATCAGCTGCTGCTTTAACCCCCTCCTGTCTGGGCTGGGAAAAGACTCCTAAGGGCAGCCTACATAGAGAGGTGGAGCCAAATCCAAAGCTGAACCCCAGGAGCTGTGCAAACAAAGAAGAGAAAGGGAAATTACTCTATGCAGCCTCAAGAGCAGCAGATTAAATCCACACAATCAACGTGATAAACCCTGCATCTAAAGAATACCTGAATAGACAACGAAAGTTCCCAAAATTGAGGTGGTGGATTTTGGGAGCAACTGTAGGCTTGGGGTTTGCTTTCTATGTCTAATTTGTTTCTGGTTTTATGTTTATCTTAGTTTAGTATTTAGTGCTTATTATCATTGGTGGATTTGTTTATTGGTTTCGTTGCTCTCTTCCTTTTATTTTTAACATATATATTTTTTTCTCCTTTTTCTCGTTCTGTGAGTGTCTATGTGTATGCTTCTTTATATAATTTTGTCTATATAGGTTTGCTTTTACCATTTGTCCCAGGGTTCTGTCTCTTCATTTTCTTTGCTTTTTTTTTTCTCGTTTTTCTTTCCTTCTGAGCCATGTGGCTGGCAGGGGCCTTGTGCTCCAGCCAGGTGTTGGGTATGAGCCTCTGAGGTAGGAGGGCCAAGTCCAAGACTTTAGACCACCAGAAATCTCCAGATCCCACATAATATCAATCAGTGAGAAGTCTCGCAGAGATCTTCATCTCAACATTAAGACCCAGCTCCACCCAAGGGTCAGCAAGCTCCAGTGCTGGATGCCTCATACCAAACAACTAGCAAAACAGGAACACAACCCCACCTATTAGCAGAGAGGCTCCCTAATGTCATACTAAGTTCACAGACACTCCAAAACACACCAACCGATGCGGCCCTGACCACCAGTAGGACAAGATCTAGCCCCACACACCAGAACACAAGCACCAGTCCCCTCCACCAGGAAAACTACACAAGCCATTGAACCCACCTCACACACTGGGGGCAGACACCAAAAACAATGGGAACTATGAACCTACAGTCTGAAAAAGGAGACACCAAACACAGTAAGTTAAACAAAATGAGAAGACAGAGAAATATGCAACAGATGAAGAAGCAAGTTAAAAACCCACCAGACAAAATAAATGAAGAGGAAATAGGCAGTCTATCTGAAAAAGAATTCAGAGTAATGATAGTAAAGATGATCCAAAATCTTGGAAATAGAATGGAGAAAATATAAGAAACGTTTAACAAGGACCTAGAAGAACTAAAGAGCAAACAAACAATGATGAACAAAACAATAAATGAAATTTTAAAATACTCTAGAAGGAATCAATAGCAGAATAATTGAGGCAGAAGGACAGATAACTGACCTGGAAGATAAAATAGTGGAAATAACTGCTGCAGAGCAGAATAAAGAGAATGAAAAGAATTGAGGACACTCTCGGAGAAAACTGGGACAACGTTAAACACAACAACATTCAAATAATAGGGGTCCCAGAAGAAGAAGGAGAGAAAAAGAAAGGGCCTGAGAAAATATTTGAAGAGACTAGAGTTGAAAACTTCCCTAATAAGGGAAAGGAAATATTCACTAAAGTCCAGGAAGTGCAGAGAGTCCCATACAGGATAAATCCAAGGAGAAACATGCCAAAACACATATTAATCAAACTATCAAAAATTAAATTCAAAGAGAAAATATTAAAAGCAGCAAGGGAAGAGCAATAAGATACAAGGGAAACCGCTTAAGGTTAACAGGTGATCTTTCAGCAGAAACTCTGCAAGCCAGAAGGGAGTGGCAGGACATACTTAAAGTGATGAAAGGGAAAAAACGACAACTAAGATTACTCTACCCAGCAAGGATTTCATTCAGATACAATGGAAAAATTAAAACCTTTACAGACAAGTAAAAGTTAAGAGAATTCAGCACCACCAAACCAGCTTTACAACAAAAGCTAAAGGAACTTCTCTAGGCAGGAAACACAAAAGAAGGCAAAGACCTACAAAAGCAAACCCAAAACAATTAAGAAAATGGTAATAGAAACATATATATCAATAACTACCTTAAAGGTAAGTGGATTAAATGCTCCAACCAAAAGACACAAACTGGCTGAATGGATACAAAAACAAGACCCGTATATATGATGTCTACAAGAGACCCACTTTAGACCTAGGGACACATACAGGCTGAAAGTGAGGGGATGGGAAAAGATATTCCATGAAAGTGGAAATCAAAAGAAAGCTGGGGTAGCAATTCTCATATTAGACAAAATAGACTTTAAAATAAAGATTATTATAAGAGACAATGAAGGACTATACATAATGATAAAGGGATCAATCCAAGAAGAAGATACAACAATTGTAAATATTTATGCACACAACAAAGGAGCACCTCAATACATAAGGCAAATGTTAACGGTCATGAAAGGGGAAATAGACAGTAACACAATCATAGTAGGGGACTTTAACATCCCACTTTCACCAATGGACACATCATCCAACATGAAAATAGGTAAGGAAACACAAGCTTTAAAACAAACATTAGACCAGAGAGACGTAATTGATATTTACAGGACATTCCATCCAAAAACAACAGAATACACTTTCTTCTCAAGTGCTCATGTAACATTGTCCAGAATTAATCAAATCTTGGGGCACAAATAAAGCCTTGGAAAATAAGAAAATTGAACTCGTATCAAGTATCTTTTCTGACAACAACGTTATAGGGCGAGATATCAATTACAGTTAAAATACTGTAAAAATACAAAGACATGGAGGCTAAACAATATGCTACTGAATAACCAAGAGGTCACTGAAGAAATCAAACAGGAAATCAAAAAATACCTACAAAAAATGACAATGAAAATATGACAACCCCAAACCTATGGGATATAGTAAAAGCAGTTCTAAGAGGGAAGTTCATAGTAATACAATCCTACCTCAAGAAATAAGAAAAATCTCAAATAAACAACGTAACATTACACCTAAAGAAATTAGAGAAAGAAGAACCATAAAACCCCAAAGTTAGCAGAAGGAAAGAAATCATACAGATCAGATCAGAAATAAATGAAAAAGAAATAAAGGAAACAAAAGCAAATATCAATAAAATTAAAGCTCATTCCTTGAGAAGATAAACAAAAGTAATAAACAATTAGCCAGACACATCAAGAAAAAAAGGGGGAAGGCTCAAATCAATACAATTAGAAATGAAAAAGGAGAACTAAAACTGACCCTGGAGAAATTCAAAGGATCATGAGAGATTACTACAAGCAACTATATGCTAATAAAATGGACAATATGGAAGAAACGGACAAATTCTTAGAAAAGTAAAACTTACCAAGACTGAACCAGGAAAAAATAGAAAATATAAACAGACCAATCACAAGCACTGAAATTGAAACTAGAATTAAAAATCTTCCAACAAACAGAAGCCCAGGACCAGATGGCTTCACAGGTGAATTCTATCAAACATTTGGAGAAGAGCTAACACCTATCCTTCTCAAACTCTTCCAAGACATAGCAAAGGCAGGAACACACCCAAACTCATTCTATGAGGCCACCATCACCCCGATACTAAAACCAGACAAAGATGACACAAAAAGGAAAACTACAGACCAGTATCACTGATGAATATAGACCCAAAATGCTCAACAAAATACTAGCAAACAGAATCCAACAGCACATTAAAAGAATCATACACCATGATCAAGTGGGGTTTATCCCAGGAATGCAAGGATTCTTAAATATAGAAAAATCAAAGAGTGTGATACATCATACTAAAAAACTGAAGGATAAAAACCATATAATCATCTCAATACATGCAGAGAAAGCTTTTGACAACATTCAACACCCATTTATGATAAGAACCCTGCAGAAAGTAGGCATAGAGGGAACTTTCCTCAACATAATAAAGGCCATATATGACAAACTCACAGCCAACATCATCCTCAATGGTGAAAAACTGAAAGCATTTCCACTAAGATCAGGAACAAGACAAGGTTGCTCACTCTCAAGACTATTATTCAATATAGTTTTGGAAGTTTTAGCCACAGCAATCAGAGAAGAAAAATAAATAAAAGGAATCCAAATTGGAAAAGAAGAAGTAAAGCTGTCACTGTTTGCAGATGACATGATACTATACATAGAGAATCCTAAAGGGGCTACCAGAAAACTACTAGAGCTAATCAATGAATTTGGTAAAGAAGCAGGACACAAAATTAATGCACAGAAATCTCTGGCATTCTTAAAGACTTATGAGAAAAATCTTAAAGTAAAATTAAGAAAACACTCCCATTTACCATTACAACAGAAATAATAAAATATCTAGGAATAAACCTACCTAAGGAGACAAAAGACCTGTATACAGAAAATTATAAGACACTGATGAAAGAAATTAAAGATGATACAAATAGATGGAGAGATATACCATGTTCTTAGATTAGAAGAATCAACATTGTGAAAATGACTCTACTACCCAAGGCAATCTACAGATTCAATGTAATCCCAATCAAACTACCACTGGCATTTTTCACAGAACTAGAACAAAACATTTCACAATTTGTATGGAAACACAGAAGACCCCAAATAGACAAAGCAATCTTGAGAAAGAAAAACAGAGCTGGAGAAATCAGGCTCCCTGACTTCAGACTATACTAGAAAGCTACAGTAATCAAGACAGTATGGTAATGGCACAAAAACAGAAATATAGATCAATGGAACAGGATAGAAAGCCCAGAGATAAACCCACGGACATATGGTCACCTTATCTTTGATAAAGGAGGCAAGAATATACAGTGGAGAAAAGACAGCCTCTTCAATAAGTGGTGCTGGGAAATCTAGACAGGTATATGTAAAAGTATGAAATTAGGACTCTCTATCAAAAATAAACTCAAAATGGATTAAAGACCTAAATGTAAGGCCAGACAGTATCAAACTCTTTGAGGAAAACATATGCAGAACACTCTATGACATAAATCACAGCAAGATCCTTTTTGCCCCACCTCCTAGAGAAATGGAAATAAAACAAAAAATAAACAAATGGGACCTAATGAAACTTAAAAGCTTTTGTACAGCAAAGGAAACCATAAACAAGACCAAAAGACAACCCTCAGAATGGGAGAAAATATTTGCAAATGAAGCAACTGACAAAGGATGAATCTCCAAAATTTACAAGCAGCTCATGCAGCTCAATATCAAAAAAACAAACAATCCAATCTAAAAATGGGCAGAAGACCTAAATAGACATTTCTCCAAAGAAGATATACAGATTGCCAACAAACACATGAAAGAATGCTCAACATCATTAATCATTAGAGAAATGCAAATCAAAACCACAATGAGATATCATCTCACACTCGTCAGAATGGCCATCATCAAAAAATAATAAATTACAAACAATAAATGCTGGAGAGGGTGTGGAGAAAAGGGAACCCTCTTGCACTGTTGGTGGGAATGTAAATTGATACAGCCACTATGGAGAACAGTATGGAGGTTCCTTAAAAAACTACAAATAGAACTACAATACGACCCAGCAATCCCACTACTGGGCATATACCCTGAGAAAACCATCATTCAAAAAGAGTCATGTACCACAATGTTCATTGCAGCTTTATTTAGAATAGCCAGGACATGAAATCAACCTAAGTGTCCATCAACAGATGAATGGATAAAGAAGATGTGGCACATATATACAATGGAATATTACTCAGCCATGAAAAGAAACGAAATTGAGTTATTTGTAGTGAGGTGGATGGACCTAGAGTCTGTCCTACAGAATGAAGTAAGTCAGAAAGAGGAAAACAAATGCCGTATGCTAACACATATATATGGAATCTAAAAACAAAAACAAAATAAATGGTCACGAAGAACCTAGGGGCAATACGGGAATAAAGACGCAGACCTACTAGAGAACGGACTTGAGGACACGGTGGGGGGAAGGGTAACCTGGGACAAAGTGAGAGAGAGGAAGTGTATATATGGACATATAAACACTACCAAATGTACAATAGATAGCTAGTGGGAAGCAGTCACATAGTACAGGAAGATCAGCTCGGTGCTTTGTGACCAGCTACAAGGGTGGGATAGGGAGGGTGGGAGGGAGGGAGATGCAAGAGGGAAGAGATATGGGTATATATGTATAACTCATTCTCTTTGTTATAAAGCAGAAACTAACACATCATTGTAAAGCAATTATACTCCAATAAAAACATTTAAAATATAAAAAAGTATAATCACCTATGTTCCGTGTTGTCTTTATCAGGTCTTTGATTATTTAAACCTCGTACCCTTGATATTAAAAGACCTAAGTTTTGCTCAGAACTATGTAATTCCAGTTATTATCTTAAAATATTGTATGTTACAGAAATAACCAAATTTCTTTGTCAATTCCATTATAGTGACTTCTCATCAGATCTTTAATAATGGGCATTTTTAAATCCTGAGTCACAGATTCCAACAGGATTTACTAGGAAGTGTTCATGACTCAAAAATAGTTACCTTTGACAGATTTCTACTTCTTGGTTGAGCATAAATGCAAATGAATCTATGATCAGGAACCTCTCCTTAACTTTTCAAAATATTGCAGAATGCATTGCTAAACAATAATAGCTGCCCAAGAAAAATCCTTAATACTCTCTGGCCAAAAGATAGCCTTCTTGATAATAGGATAGCCCTTGATTATCTTTTAGCTGAGCAAGGTGGTGTCTGTGCTGTGGCCGACACCACCTACTACATCTGGATTAACCCTTCTGGGGAAGTTGAAACTCAGTTACATAAAATCACTGAGCAAGCCACTTCCGTTAAAAAGGTGACTCCTTCAACAGGGTCTATCTTTGACTTATTTGATTTTGATTGGCTTGAACCTTGGGAATCATGGCTCCAAAGGGCACTCTAGATATTGGGAATTATCCTGTTTATAATAGTCACACAGTAATTTCCCTGTGTATTGTATTTCCTCAAAAGCTTTAAATGCATGTTCGCAGCCCCTAACCACCAAGCAAATGATCTCCCTAAGACTGAAATGTCAGAAAAGAAATGAAGCGAATGACCAACTTAGACATTGTGAAGCCATGACCTCTGAATATTACAGGGATTAAGCAGACATCATGACTTATGGATACCACATAAAGGATCAAAAAACACTGCGCGGACTACAGAGTGGTAGCTGAGAGTGTTGCCAATGTCTTAAATTTTGATCATGTCTCTGGGTTAAGGTGAGAGTCTGATCAAAAAGGGGGGGATTGCCAAAAAAAGAAACAATACGTCCAAAATGGAGTCACTTGTACTAAGCCCCATGTCAGCAAACCAAGATTTGATACCTAACCTAATTCTTCTGCCTATAAAAGCCTTCTATTTTGTACAGATCCTCAGAGTTCCTTTCTGTTTCCTAGATGGGATGCTGATTTGTGAATCATTCAATAAAGCCAATTAGATCTTTAAATTACTTGTTTGAATATTTGCTGTTTAACAATGGTTATAATAAAATAAATGACCACTCAATATAAGACTATTAATGCAAATGGTACGGCCACTGTATAAAAGAGTAAGGTAGAACCTTACAAAATTAAACATGCAACTCCCATATGACCAAGAATTTGCACTTCTGGGCATTTATCTGAGAGAAATGAAGACTTACATTCACATACGAAGCTGTACATGAATGTTTATAGCAGCTTTACTTTTAATAGACAAAACTTGGAAACAACCCAGATTTCCTTAAGTAGATGAATGGTTACACAAACTGTGGTACTCGTACCATTTTTTTTACTAAGGAAAAAAAAGGACACAAAACAACTTGGATGAACCTCCAGGGAATTGTGCTGAGTGCAAAAGCCAATTTCAAAGGTTACATACTGCATGATTCATTCTCAAAATGACAAGATTATGGAGAAGGAGAACAGAGTAGTGGTTCCCTGTAGTTAGGGAGGGGGAACAGTAGAGATAACTGTGACTATAAAAGGGCAGCATAAGGTATCCACGTGGTGATAGAACTGTGCTGTAACTTGATTTTGGTGGTGGTCCCAAGAATATACATATGTAATAAAATTACATAGAGCTAAATACATGCAAACACATACAAATGAGTACATGTAAAACTAATGAAATCTGAATAAGATTGATGGATTACATCAATATCAATTTCCTGGTTGTACTATATAGTGTATCATCATACTATAGTTTTAGAAGATATCTTTGGGGGAAACAGGATAAAGAGTACACTGGATCTTGCTATATTAGTTCTTACAACTGCACATGGCTCTATAGTTATCTCAAAATAAAAGTTAAAAAAAACTATTAATGTCTTTCTTCTAAAATAGGCATAACCCAATATAAGCTGCCACTGTACACAGTAAGGCCCCTTCTGCACCTGGGTGACCTTCTATTTTACAATAAACCAAAGACAATTTTTTAAATGCTTTCTTGGGATCTTGAGTTTTAACTTTTACCACTACTTATAATCAATTTAGTGGGTGGGGTGGGTACCCACTTCCAATTTAACACCAGAAATCTGTCTACAAAAAAACCTGTTAACCATCAGGCCACTCACAAATCAGCAGATACAGAAGTGCCTCCATAAAATCTGGGATTCACAGTCAGCCAGACCTGGGTTTGAACTCTTTCTCTGCAACCTCACTTACTTTGTGATAATGACCAAGTCATTGAATCTCATTATACCTGTTTTTTTATGAGGCTGAAATAAAAAGACATTGGTGGAAAAATATACAGCATTTTAGGTGGCAAGTATGTTTCTTCTACCATCCCTCGCACACACACTGAGCCCTAAACCAGTTCCCATTCATGCAAATAGGATTTAATCATATGTACATGAAACAATAAAGAAAATATTCTCTAGGGACCTCAGACTCTTCAAGGGAAGTAAATTATTTTAATAAAAGTTATATGTCAATTTCCTGGTTGTGATACTACAATTATGGAACCATTGGGGGAAAGTAGGTGAAGGGTACATGGGACTTCTATGTACTATTTTTGCAATATTATATGAATGTGTAATTATTTCAAAATTTTTAAAAATAGGGAGATGTGTCATGGTTCTGAGGTTATTGAAAAATTCATATTCACTGCCATTTAAAACTTTGTAAAAATTTTATGCCTTCCCTCCAAACAGGTACTTTAAAATAGTTTTTTAAAATCTCAACATTGAGTGGGACCTTAGAAGTTATCCAGATTAGCTGATACAGAAGTCCCTTGCACAATTTCCCTAACATATTATTATTCAATTCGAATGTCTCCTTTGACAAACTCACTCGCTACCAAAGGAACCCTATCTATTTAGAAGCAGATCTAATACTTTGAAAACTTTTCTTTACATTGACCTCAAGTCTGCCTCCATCTAATTTTCACCTTTGGTTCATATTTTTCCCCACTCCTCATTTCCAAGGAAGTAATAAAGCATTTTTGGTGGATTTTTAGTATATTAAATAAATCATTCTCTATCCATGTGGACAAGGAAATAAGACAGGTAGGCAATACGTATCTCTTTCATCACTAAAGGCAGATAACTGCTATCATTTCCTGCAGAAATATCAGACCAATAATCAGCAGAATTTAACCAATTCAACAACATATAGTGATAATAATAGAAAATGACAAGACTTTGCCTTGGACTTACATAAAACCTTTTTTTCTGAATAGCAACTAATAACGAGGCTGGTGCCAGTGCCTCTTCTGTCTTAGAAGTAAGGAGCTTCTTGCAAACACCTTGTCTTTGCTTTAACTTATGTCATTTGGATGGGAAATTTCCAAATTTGTGCTTTTTATTATATATATATATATATATATATATATATATATATATATATATATTGCATTATGAAAAGCTAAGGGGGAAAAACGATTTCTCAGAGCACCATCCAGGTGTAAAGAATTAATACTCCTTTGGATTTGCTGGAAATTTACATGTGAAATCCTCATTAATGCTAATGTGAGTTTTGGAACTGTGTAAATCTCCTATATCAAGGAAAAAAACATACTATCTGGAGGACTTCAATTGACATATTCTATTAACTCTCTGAGATTCCAGCTAACTGATTTTCATTTTAATCACCGCCCTGTCCCCACTGCTGCCCCCACAATGGAAAAAAAATGTATCTTGCATTATGAAAACCAATGCAGCTCTCTTTCTCCTTGACCAAGCTCAGAATTGGAACTATAAGCGTGACATGACCCTTTAAAACCTTATTTTGCAGCCAAATCCTTTGCTCTCTCTCGTTCTCATGTGACAGCAAGGGTTTCTGGCCCCTGGGGCACTAAGCACTCATAAAAAAATCCCTTCTTAATAATTATTGTTATTATTTTCCATTTGGTAAGTGGCAATATTGTCCCGCTAGACTAAAAGGTCACATCCTGTGTCCTCCTCCCAACAGCTCATGAAATCGTGCTGATATTGCTTCAAAATATAAACTTCTGTCCTTGGTTGTTTTGGGTAGTGGCTGGGCATCGGGGGTGGAGAAAGGTCTTCTAGATTGTCAGCTTTGGGAAATGTATATGGCAGTTGGTCATGTGGACAAAACTGGGAGTCAGGATCAGGAGTGCTGAGGTAAGTCCAGGGCCAGAGGAAAGGGAATTAGAAGAAGAGAGAGGCAATCCTGGGGAAGGACTTGGGACACAATGTCCAAGGCAGAGGCTGCTGTGAAAAGTCCAGAATCGGAGTGAGGGTGAAGAACCGGAAACAAAAGGTCAAAGCAATGCAGCAAGTCAGAATCAACCAAGCAAGATGGAGTCAGGGGCTCAAAGGCAGTAATAAGGCACAGAATGTTCAGGAAGTCAGAAGTCCAGTAGGCAGATTAACACCAGGAAGTCATAAACATCAGTGGTGAGAGCAAGGTGGAAAAATGAAAATGCATGTAAGTAGGTTGACCCCAGGAGGACTTCAGGAACAAAATAAGGGTGGGGGTAAGGCAACAGCAATGAAGAGAACTTGGGCAACTGAGACGTTTTACTTTGCCCTATGCAAAGGGTTTACATGATTCTCGTGAAGGTAAAAAACAATACTTGTATAGCCAACTCTAGCTGAGCACATAATTGAGAATCTGTGACTGAGACAAATACCAACTAGTAGCAGAAAGATCTTGGCTTGAACATCAACAGATGCACTGGGGAAAAATCTGAGGAGACAGAAAATCCTGCAGTGTGAAGGGCAAATGCCATATTCTATTATTTTGGATTCTGCTGGGCAAGAAGACTTTAAGTTGAACCATCATTAGTCCGACAAATTTACAGATTTCTGAAGTGGATACTGGTGGTAGAGTAGAGAAACCACATTGTTCTAAAACAGTGTTGGGCAACCAAGAGTAGAGCTGGGGTGGGAGGGTGGCATTAGAATTTCCAGGGATGCTATACATACCTCAGCCCCAGACCCGGGCATCTTCTAGTGGTTGTATGTTTGTGTATTGTGTGTGTTTTATTCTCAGGTAAAGATACTAGAGTTGGTCATATTCCTTGGTTCATGGTATATTACCATAGTTGGTCACTAAGTTTGTTTATTTACTTATTTCCTTTTATCCCCATTCCCACCCCTTATCTCCAAAGCCAAGAATTTTAATGTTACTGAAAATCTTTTTAAAATGTGTTTTTGCAGGCCTTCCCTGGTGGCGCAGTGGTTGAGAGTCCGCCTGCCGATGCAGGGGACACGGGTTCGTGTCCCGGTCCGGAAAGATCCCACATGCTGCAGAGCGGCTGGGCCCATGAGCCATGGCCGCTGGGCCTGAGCGTCCGGAGCCTGTGCTCTGCAACGGGAGAGGCCACAACAGTGAGAGGCCCGCATACCACACACACACAAAAAAAATGTGTACTGTTGTGTACATAGATTTTCCCTCACTTTTATTGAGGTTTTCTCTGACCACCTTACTTAAAATTGCAAACTTATACTGAATATGTTCTATTTACCTCCAGACTCTCCACTCTTCTTCATCCTGTTTTCTGTTCCTCTCTCCAGGAATGACCAGGTGGACTACATCAATGGACTCCCTCACCCTTCTGGCTTCCTATTATGTCTGGCCAGTGGGAAGACCAGGAGGAGAACTGAGAGAGGATGGAGAGTCAGAGTATTTATTCACTCCACTCCCTCCCTGCAGGGTCATCTAGGGCTGGCTGAGTCCCTTGGTCTAAGGTCACAGTGTTTGTTAGAAAGCTTCTCCATACAATCCTCAATCTCTCCTCCTTCTAGTGACTTCTCCCTCCTTTTGACCCTTCAAGACCTAGGGGTGATAACTGAATCCTGCTGTACACTATCCTTCATGGTTTACCTATATCCTGCCTACAACTTTGTAAATAGTTCCCTTAGGAAACACTTCTCAAAGTATCCAATCTGAGTGCTCCATCTGCCAAGACCCTGATTGTTTGAAATTGCCTCCCACCACAATTCTCCCTATTCTTCTTCCCTGCCTTATTTTTCTCCATAGCACTTATACTATCTGACCTACTAAATATTTCACCTTTTTCTCTTGCTTATTGTTTGCCTCTCTCAACCAAAATGTAAGGGCAGGGATTTTTATCTGTGTTATTCACCTTGAACATGGTAAGCACTTATAAATATTTGTTGAATGATTAAATAAATACATGAATATACAGGTAGGCATGGGCCAGATCATGCAAGGCCTTGCAGGCAGTAGTTAGGAGTCTGCATCTTATTCTGTGTGTAGTGGGAAAGCATTTTAGAAGGATTTCATACAAGAGAGGAACTGGATCTGATTTAAGTTTTAAGATCACTCTGAGTACTATGGAGAATGGAAGTTGAGACATCAGTTAAATGTCCCTTGCAACAGTTCAAGTGAAAGCCTAGAATAAGGTGGTGGTGGCAGTAGTGGTACAGAAGGAGAAAAGTGATAATATGAGGGAAACTTCTCCTGGAGCCTTCTCAACCTATAGGCCATAAATGGAACTTGCTCATTAGTCAGAACTGGATTGGTTTGGCTGAGGATGTTCTCAGCACCCCAAGCAATGATCTCAGCAGGATTTGCCCAGCTGCAAAATGTTCTGGACATATTTTCTGGATCTTAGCAATTCAGAACATGTGGATTAAGTTTGAGGGAAAACCCCATTTGGATGCCACTAGATATGGGATTTTCACAAGGGCATAAAAACCCTACATTCCTTATACTCAAAACTAAGATGTCAAAAGCATCATAAGAGCTTCTGAATAATATGATTTTAAAATAAGAACCTGAGCCCTTGAGAACAAAACAATACACTATAGAAACCATTAATCCAAATGGTAATCTGTCTATGCCATGCAGCCAAGAGTAGTGGTTTTTTTCCTCTCCAGAAAATGCTCTATGATTCCATTAGCAGATAATATGCTTCAAAAAAGTGATTTCACATGTAGATAAATTCCAACTCAGTAGCAAGTAATTGTATATCAATGTTTCTGAAATGGAATTAAAGTTTAAAAAATGATATGAGTCTTTCTCTTGTCAGAGTAGATATTTAGAATATTTTTCCCCAGGAGCTTCCTCAGTACATTATCCGTTACAGAAAAGTGGAATTTTACCTCAACTATTGTGCCAGACAGGTTCAAAGGGCTTTTAGAAGACATCAAAGCCCTAAAGTCCCTATTCTTGGTGGATTAAGTTATTTTCCTAATAGCACCTATAATTCCTAGTCTTTTGGCATTTGAAATAGGAATAATACACCATATTATTCTCTAGGTCTTTAGAGTAGGTAGAAGACACCCCAGCACAGACTTACTGACTAAATGGTAAGTGTTCCTGGGATCCCTACAATGATGTCAAACCCTAGCAAAGCCTAAGTTGATTGAGACCTATCTACCCCTGGAGATATTGTGTACATTTTGAGTTCTGTGGGATCTATAGAATAAAATGTTATCCTTAGGAATTAGTGCTTAAAATATCAATCCCATAAGAGGGTTAGAAAAAGTCTGGAAAGGAGAGGTGTGGGACTCTGACTTGGAACAATCAAAGAATACCACTAAAGCCAAAACAGTGGTTCCCAAGTGCTTGTTTGTAAACTCATGCCAGTCCATGATGATTTTACTTGGCCATTGTGAAATGAGAAAAACATGGACAGTGTATGTGTTTCAAAATGCTAAAAATCATTCAATATTTTTATTGTAAGATTATGTCCTGTGTCCTTCTTTTAAAATATTCACTTTTTCATAAAATAATAATGTAAACAGGTGGTAGGTGAATTTTGTTTTTATAATGTACTTACTTGGCAAGATAAAATGTTAGTGATCCTATATCAATCCATCCATTTGGTGGGGTGGGGGGAATTTTGTTAATTCATAAAATCTAAATTTGGTTATCACTGACCTAGATTTTTCAGATTCACAAAATATTGAATGATCTAGGCCCAGGACATAAACCACACTGTTCTTCCTTTGAGCTTTCATAGCACTTTACCTGGACAAGTATTATGGCACTGACAATCTTTGCCCTCCCTCTGTCTTCTGTGAATGTGAGGTTAAAAGAGAAAAGAGCACTCTCCTTATCTTTTCCAGTGTGGCCCTGCAGCTGATCTTGCCTATGTACTGGCCATGAATGCAACTCAAAGTTCCCCACCATAGAAGGGACATCTTTGCATCTAACCAGTGTAAAGGGAAGCTGGCTGCCTGTGAATCCAGCCAACTACTTGGCAAGGCCATTCATTCTACTGTTGGGCAGCCCAAGGGGTTAGAATGTGTTTAATTATATTGAGCTCAAATATTCTATCCTGTAATTTTCATTTATTGGTCTTAGCTCTATATACTGGGGCAACATAGAGTAAGGTGAATTCTTTCCTTGCATCAGAGGAAAACTAGCATATCTACCTCCCTCATAGTATTTTTTCCTCCACCTGCCTCTCAGGACACAATTTTTAAGCTTCTCTGAATTCTGAAATTAACCTTCAAGGAAAACTTCTCAACAGCCTCTTCATGGCCAGGTATGAAGCCAGGTGGGGTCTGGCCAATTCCTCCTTTTATATAGATACTTGCTTGAATATTTTCTTGACTATAAATATTTTTCTGAACAATCAGTTATATTAGGGTCATAATATACATACATCTGGAATCACTACAATGATCGATTCATTTGTTCATTATTTCAGGGAACACTACAGACTTCTTGTATGCATGGCACTATGGCACTTCCTGTATGCATGGCACAGAGGGGGTGTATTAGTCAGAGTTCAGAGAAACAGAACCAATGAGATATAAAAGGAGTTTTACTATGAAGAATTGGCTCATGCAATTATGGAGGCTAGGAAGTCTCACAATCTGCTGTCTTCAAGCTGGAGACCCAGGAAAGCTAGTGGTTTAATTCAGTCTAAGCCTGAGGTCTGAGAATGAGGGGAGCCAAAAATTTAAGTCCTAGTTCAAGAGCAGAAGGTGAGATGAGATGTCCCAGCTCAAACAATTAGGCAGAAAGAAAAGGTGAATTCCCCTTTCCCTGCCTTTTTGTTCAATGAAGGCCCTTAATGGATTGGATCATGTACACCCTCACTGGGGAAGGAAATCTACTTTAAGGAGTCCACCAATTCAAATGATAATCTCATCTGGAAACACTCTCACAGACATAGGCAGAAATAACATTTAACTAGATAACTAGATATCCTCTGATCTAGTCAAATTGACGCATAAAATTAACTATCACAGGGGGTATGTGAATATTGAAAACATACTTCGTTCCCTTAAACAGCCTTAAAAAATAATTCAGAAATGAGAAACATCCAAAAACATAATAACAAAATAGCTAGCATTTATATAACACTATTGGCCAAGTATGTGCTAAATGCTTGTGTACATTTTAAGCCTTACAATCCTATGAGGGAAGTGCTATTATTATCATCTCCATTTTGGAGATAAAAAAGCTGAGACATGAATAGGTTAAGTAAATTGCTCCAAATCACACTACTATTACATGGCAGAGCTAGTACCAAACCCTGACAGTCTGACTCCACAGCTTAAGCTATTAACCACTGTGCTATAATGCAGAATGTAAGTATATAAAATATATCATTAAAGTTAGAACTCTAATGCCAAGAAATACAAATCAAAGTAGAATAACATTAAGGGACATAGGGGGCTATGGATGTGGGAAGGACTGTGCGTATGGTGGGAGAGGTAAGTTAAACAGAGAAGTCTTCTTAGAATAAATGAGTCTTGTGCCAGACCTTGAATGAAAAGAAGCACAGTTGATTGTCAGACTTGCTATTCCTAACCTCAGCCATTTTAATACAGAAAAGACCTTAATAGGATTTAAAACAATCATCCCATGATAAGGTTGTCTGGTTCTTGGCCTCACATATAAATTTGAAGCAATGCTGGCACATGCATTCTACAGGAGACATAATTAAAAGGAAGTAAAGGCTGATTTACAAGACTTTATGAAATGGACCATAAACTTCAGAAATTGGCCATAGCAGTTGGAGATGTAGTTAATCTTGTAGGACTGAAGAGTGAGTTAGCTATTCAGAAGAAAGCACTGATAGAGAAATCAATGCATCTTGGATAAGATTCTGGGATAAGAATAGTGGGAAAGTGGGGGAGGAGGAACAGGGACATAAAGCAAAATTCCTTATAATAGCAAATGCACTGGGCATTAATCACCCCCAAATGTTATTTGAAATAGCATTGAAAATCACTGAGTATTTTTTCTGTTCAATGAAAATGAATCACTTAAAGTTGATGAAGCTTATCTAGTTTTATCATCATTTTGATATCCTTTATCCCAGTTTATATTTTTAATCACTAAATGGCATTACTCTTACTTTCTATCCTCTATTTGCAAATTTCTATACTACATAGACTTTTTTAGAGAAAAGAAAATAGGAATGACTGTTATCTTTAAAATACAGTTCCATTTGCTTTCAGAACCATGATTCTTCTGTAAATCATTTGTACAAATAATCAAACAATTGCTTTTCATCAAACCATGGTTTTGATCTTGGAGCTTTTTACTTCTTTTCAGCCAGCTTAGGCTAAAATTAACTATGAAAACTAAAATCACAATCACTTTATGAAGCTATTCATGGTATGTTCTTTCACCTATAATTAGTATGTGAAAAAATAACTGATTCAGCAAAGCATTCCTTTAAAAAATAAACCATTAGGTTTTTAGTCTCTTTGGGGCTAATTTATACATTGAAGATATTTAAGAGCGGTGAACATTCAGCCCCTAGCACAGCATGGCCATGTTTCTACAACAACAAACATTCCAATAAAAGTGAAATTTTTCCATTATCCAGGGTGTTTCAAATAGCCAGACTGCTTATAGCCTTTAGCAGAACATCTTGCCTATAATTTTTACTACCTGAGTTTTTCCTGTCCATCTTTGTTCATTGAACACTTGGAATCTGTGATAAGTTGTACTGTTTCTCATGACTGCATGGCCACATCCTACATCCCAGCTCCCAATAGGCAGGAACCATATCCCTATATTACATCACCAGAGTCTAGCATAAATTTTATCTCAGTCAATGTTGATGACGAGAATGTGAGTATATTAATAGTTGTCCTGTAAAACTCTGCAGGATAGTTGTCCTGTAAAACTCTGCAGGTTTGTGAATTGCTGTGCCGCTGAGAACTTCAAGGTTCTCAGAGATCAACAAATGAGAACAAAATTAACCCAATAAAACCTTACATTTGCACAAATTTATACACAGGATTGTACATTCAGGCACTTTCTTTAGCCATGCCCTGCAAATAGCACTGAAAAAGAAACATGTAACCAGAATATATAAAGTCCAACAAAGTTCCCATTACTGTGCAAGCTTCAGAACCATACAACCAAACATCCAAGGAATAAACTTTTATTGAGCATCTGTTATATCTCAAGTCCTGTGCTGGGTACTGAAGTTAGGTAAAGGAATCAAAACATGATCCATTTTTTAAAAGTGTTTTCATACCAGTAAAGAGACAGACAAGTAAATGAGCAACCACTGACCATCTCTCATGGAGCCAGTCATATGAAGGCTGTATAGCAGAAGAATGCCAAAGTGTACAGACCTAATAGGATTCAATTCCAATCCCAGTCTGCTTTGACCTAAACATATCTGCTGCTGCACTGTCTGAACAGCCTTCACAAAAAGAGAAAAACCCCATGGGGGAAGACCATTCCACCTTAGTCATACCCATGAGGTAAACCAGCTAAACAATTTTGTAAAAGTTGGGGTAGAGAATGGAGATGACAGAAGCAGACTGAGAATGCTCAGTTTATCATTTTTCTGCTGCATATGATGAAGATGGAATTGTGTAAGTCATATCAGACTCTTCAAAACAGTTACCAGAGTTGATAGATGCAATTGTTAGAAATTCCCCTGCACTGATATTGTGTTCAACAGATGGTGTTTTCCAATCTATATTTCAATTAAAAGTTAACCTTACTGCAGGAAAAGTGAACTTAAGAACTTTGGTTTTTAAAAATCTCTTTATCTATCAGCATCTGGACCAGGCTTGCTAGATTTCCTGTTTAGCTCACCTCCAGCCTAAGAAAAGTGCTGCCACCTGCTGATAAGAATGAAAAATAAATCCTTTCCCTACCCCCACACAAATAATAATAGTAACAGATAAAATCCCCCAAACAGTTCAAATTTCCCACGCTGCAGATTATATTCAGTTCTTTTCCTTTTAATTTATTATATCCCCATTTCTTTCTCTGTGGAATTTTTCTTATGGGTAATAGGGTTTTGTTTTGATTTGGTTTTAGGGGTTAAATTGAGTCAAAAAAAAAGTCTCAGCAGATTATTTGCTCTTCCTGTCATTGCTGAGGAGAGAGTGAGCAGGGGTAAAAACAGAGAGGTATAACTTTTAATTTTTAGTCTTGTTAAAAAATAAGTATAGAAAGAAAGCAGCAATATGGAGTCGTCAAAAGATCCGAGGCTTTGGAGGTACTTAGACATGGGATTGAGTTCCACCCCAGCCACTTTGTCATTCACTCAACAACTATGAACAACAAGCACCTACTATGTGCCCGGGTCTGTTCCAAACGCGAGGCACACACTGACGAAATTAACAAAATCTCTGCCCTCATGGCATCTCCATTCTAGTGTGGGAGAAAGACAATAAACAAGGAAGCAAACACAAAACAAAAATAATTTCAGATACTTAAGTGGTAATGGCTGTGAGGAGAGAGAGCTGGAAAGCCTCTAAGAAGGCCTATGAGTAGCTATGTGACAAGTGGAAAATCACTAATCACTGAAGGTCAGTTTTCTCACCTATGAAATGGGGATAAAAATAGTTCTTACCTCATAAGGTTGTCATGAGAGTGAGAGACAATACATACAAAGCATCTAGCACATGCCCTGTCATATTACAGGCACAAAATGAATGGTAAACATTATTATCATTGTTGTTTTGTTATTGTAACAAAGCTATGATGAAGAGTACTGGATACTAAATGCCCCTGTGAGTCACAGAGCATTTTTCCCCATAATGAATACAGAGCCTTTTATCTTTTACTTATTTATTTATTTATTTATTATTTATTTATTTTTGATTTATTCAAGTATTTACTGAGCAGATATTTTGTACCAGGAACTGTTAGAGGCCCAAGCCTCTAACAGGAAACAAAACAACCCCCAAGTTTTTTTTTTTCTCACTTTGTAATTAAGTTGTAATTAAGTTTACACTATTTTTTTAATCAATTATTTTATTATTTACAACAATGTTTTGATAATTTCTGCCAAATTTGTTCTGATACATATGTATATTTTTTCAACATCTTTATTGGAGTATAATTGCTTTACAATGGTGTGTTAGTTTCTGCTTTATAACAAAGTGAATCAGTTATACATATACATATGTCCCCATATCTCTTCCCTCTTGCATCTCTCTCCCTCCCACCCACCCTATCCCACCCCGCTAGGTGGTCACAAAGCACCAAGCTGATCTCCCTGTGCTATACAGCTGCTTCCCACTAGCTATCTATTTTTCCTTTGGTAGTATATATATATGTCCATGCCACTCTCTCACTTTGTCCCAGCTTACCCTTCCCCCCTCCCCGTATCCTCAAGTCCATTCTCTGGTAGGTCTGTGTCTTTATTCCTGTCTTGCCCCTAGGTTTTTCAGAACTTGTTTTTTTTTTTCTAATATTCCATATATGTGTGTTAGCATACGGTATTTGTTTTTCTCTTTCTGACTTACTTCACTCTGTATGACAGACTCTAGGTCCATCCACCTCACTACAAATAACTCAATTTCATTTCTTTTTATGGCTGAGTAATATTCCATCGTATATATGTGCCACGTCTTCTTTATCCATTCATCCAATGATGGACACGTAGGTTGCTTCCATGTCCTGGCTATTGTAAATAGAGCTGCAATGAACATTTTGGTACATGACACTTTTTGAATGATGGTTTTCTCAGGGTATATGCCCAGTAGTGGGATTGCTGGGTCATATGGTAGTTCTATTTTTAGATTTTAAGGAACCTCCACACTGCTCTCCACAGTGGCTGTATCAATTTACATTCCCACCAACAGTGCAAGAGGGTTCCCTTTTCTCCACACCTTCTCCAGCATTTATTGTTTCCAGATTTTTTGATGATGGCCATTCTGACTGCTGTGAGACGATATCTCATTGTAGTTTTGATTTGCATTTCTCTAATGATTAATGATGTTGAGCATTCTTTCATGTGTTTGTTGGCAATCTGTATATCTTCTTTGGAGAAATGTCTATTTAGGTCTTCTGCCCATTTTTGGATTGTGTTGTTTTTTTGATATTGAGCTGCATGAGCTGTTTGTAAATTTTGGAGATTAATCTTTTGTCAATTGCTGCATTTGCAAATATTTTCTCCCATTCTGAGGGTTGTCTTTTTGTCTTGTTTATGGTTTCCTAAAGGATATTGCTGTGATTTATGTCATAGAGTGTTCTGCCTATGTTTTCCTCTAAGAGTTTGGATACAAAATTAATGCACAGAAATCTCTTGCATTCCTAAACACTAATGATGACAAATCTGAAAGTGAAATTAAGAAAACACTCCCATTTACCATTGCAACAAAAAGAATAAAATACTAAGGAATAAACCTACCTAAGGAGACAAAAGATTTGGATGCAGAAAATCATAATACACTGATGAAAGAAATTAAAGATGATACAAATAGGTGGAGAGATATACCATGTTCTTGGATTGGAAGAATCAACATTGTGAAAATGACTATACTACCCAAAGCAATCTACAGATTCAATGCAATCCCTATCAAACTACCACTGGCATTTTTCACAGAACTAGAACAAAAAAATTCATAATTTGTATGGAAACACAAAGGACCCCGAATAGCCAAAGCAATCTTGAGAAAGAAAAATGGAGTTGGAGGGATCAGGCTCCCTGATGTCACACTATACTACAAAGCTACAGTAATCAAGACCGTATGGCACTGGCACAAAAACAGAAATATAGATCAATGGAACAGGATAGAAAGCCCAGAGATAAACCCATGCACATATGGTCACCTTATCTTTGATAAAGGAGGCAAGAATATACAGCGGAGAAAAGACAGCCTCTTCAATAAGTGGTGCTGGGAAAACTGGACAGCTACATGCAAAAGAATGAAATTAGAACACTCCTTAACACCATACACAAAAATAAACTTAAAATGGATTAAAGACCTCAATGTAAGGCCAGGCACTATCAAACTCTTAGAGGAAAACATAGGCCTTTTATCTTTTAAAAACACTGTTTGGATATACTAATGTGATTTTCTCCAGGACAAAATACTTTTAATGTAGCTCATGCCTCTAATTCCATGACGTTCCTCTGAGGTCCTGGGTGACCTTATTCCTTTTCCACAGGGCCAAATGCCATGAATGACTATTTTCCCAGTAGGAAAATTCTGGCGAATTTTCCTGAAGCACTGATTTCATCTGAGTGTTCTGTCTGAAGATGGGAGCTCTTATGTCTGTAGCTCTCAGGGTGGTGGTGTACTCTTTCACCCACAGCCTCATGCATGATGCACTCTGATTTCTACCTCTGTTCCTTCTCCCTTCAGATGATTTTATTCTATCAAGAAAAGGCAAGCCACTAGGATCAACAAGAGCCAGCTCACTCTCAAACCTGCCTTTCTTCTGTGTTCCTCTGACCCTGACCTGCCAGTCCCCTTTCTAGTTTATTAGGTCCCCTTGGTGTGTGTGGAGGTCAACTCTCTTCCTCCTTTCCTGAGCTTGAACTTGTATTAATCTTCACTTTCTTTTAATTTGGAGCCTGTTCTGCTTTTTACCTCTACTGCTGCCTAGCATTTGAGACTCAGCAACCTACAGACAGAGAAATTCAATGGAAACAGGTTTTAAATGATGAACTACATTTTTTAACATCTTTATTGGAGTATAATTTCTTTACACTGGTGTGTTAGTTTCTGCTGTATAACAAAGTGAATCAGCTATACATACACATATATCCCCATATCTGTTCCTTTTTGCGTCTCCCTCCCTCCCACCCTCCCTATCCCACCCCTCTAGGTGGTCACAAAGCACCGAGCTGATCTCCCTGTGCCATGCAGCTGCTTCCCACTAGCTATCTATATGAACTACTTTTGAAGTACATTTACTTCACATCTTCTCAACAACTTAGGTAGGTGGGTGTGGCAAATATTATTAGTCACAGTTTTCAATGTGGAAATGAGGGCTTGGGAGGTCAAGTGAACAAGGGTCACACAGCAAGTCAGTGGTGGAACCTATTACGGCTTCCAAACTGGTTGAAGAACTTCTAATTCCAGGCATGTTTCCATATGGGTAACATGAAATATGAGTCCAAAATCCTAGTGTAAAAAAACTATTTTTATTTTCCTCTCTGACAGCGACAATAAGGCAGTATATTGTAGTGGTGAAGAGCTTTGATGCCAGAGCCAAACTCCCAAGACACTGAAATCATAAATCATAGCACTACCACGTACTAGCTTTGTGACCTTGAGCAAGTGATTCCACCTCTCTGTGCATCAGTTTTCTCTTTTAAACTGGAGGAAATAATTGTACCACCTCACCACATTGTGGTGAGGGTTACATGAGTAATACCTACTTGCTTATACAAATGCCTGGCACATGGTAAGAGCTCAATAATGCTAGGTATTATTATTATTATTGCAGGGGTCTAAGGCCCTAATATTTCCACTATTGATTCAGTTCTGTCAAGGCAGATTTTATATTAAAGAGATCATTTCTGGTCCTTGGTTCAGGTCAGCTTAGCTCACCAGGGTTAACTATAGTTGTGGGTCGTTGTTCACTGGTGAACACTCCACTGGTTGTTCTGCCCATATCAATAAATCTATATGAAAGGATGGCAGCTTACAATGACATCAGTTGTGTGCAGCATAGCGAAACATAGTAAAGGAGCAATGCTGGTGAACTAGCAATAATTCTCTAGTGAATGCTGAATTGGGGAAGGCCTCTGAAGTGATAGTCACTAGGGCAGCAGTTCGTGGCACAGTTCTTATAAGCAATGATGGGCAGATGCCAACCTGGCTACCAGCTGCAAAATCTCCCCCTGCCCATGCCCTGGGCACCAATACATTTACTTGGATGCTGTGTCTGCCTGAGATCTGAGACTCTGGGTACTCACAGGCAAGGTAATATCACTCCATTTTAGACACATCAAAGGTCAAATCCTGTTGCTCAAAACATAACAACTCCAGGCAAAACTTCCTACTACAGACTTATAGTCCAACAGGAATTGATCCTATCCCCCAACCCCAGTGTTATGAAGGTAGCCCACAGAGAAGTGAAAGATAAGGACTCTCCAAATCAAATTCCAAAGCTTCACCCTGCTTCAAGTACTCTTACACAGTAGGAAAACATTCTATATTTATCTCAGGAGGAAAATATTTACAACATTTTACCATGATGGAATTCGCCTCCATGGTGCATTTATGCCAGGTGAACTTCCGAAGGGAATTGCAGCTGCAATACCCAGAGAGGTACATATGAAAGAAATTTACTAGGCAGGAAGAAAAAAATCTTCATGACATTCTCTCCAAAGGGAAATTTCTGTAACCTTTTTATGACAGGGAAGTAATAAGTATTCACACAGGAGCATATTGCTTATATTCCCCTGACAGGCAAGAATGTTTTTTACCCTGGCAAAAATTATGGAGGATAAACTCCAGGTATATTTCTTGTATTAATCCAGGTGCAAGATTTCATTGCTTGAGTGAAGCCAAAGGGAAAGAGTCAATAAAGTACTCAAAGACTATAATACAAGAGAAAAGTAGATCTTGAGGTAAAGACAAAAGACAGGTCTTCAGGGCTCCTGGGTACTTAAGCTGGCTTCAGTCTCTAGAAAATGGACGAACCTTTTGGGTACCTCTCTGCTTATCTCTAACCTGGGAAAATGTGCCTATTAAGAATAACATTGTCCGATAGATCATGGTTACTATCCATCAGTGAGCAGTATTTTATTGGCATCCTCTTCTTGTAATGATATTCTATTCTTTTCTTTTTAAAAATAGATGGATGGATGGATGGATGGATGGATGGATAGATAGATAGCTAGATAGATAGATAGAAACAGCAGCAATAATACTAAAAATTAGCCTTGAGAACTAAAACGGAAATACTATTCAAGTTTATTGGCCAGGCTCAGAGAACCTTATTGAGTTGCCAGTACTCCTTAACAATGGTAACCATCAGTTAAAAGGAATTCTATCAAGAAAAGAAATGTCAGCAGAAATTTCTTGGTGACTGACAGACATTAGTGAGGAATGTACTTTTATCTCTGACTACATGTGATAGTGCCTGTAGTCTTAGTTATTCACTGAAAGGATGCACTGGCTGTATCTGAACTGCTTATCTAGGCACCACCACGGCCTGCCCTGTGAGGACACCATGGCCTGCCCAGTGAGCTTTAGTGGTAGTCCAGCCGGTTGCAGGATGGCTTCAGCAAGCTTAAAACAGATATCAAGAAGATAACCAATGGGTAACATTAAATATTTAAATTATATATGTGTCTAATGAGAACTGGGTTAGTGAGGCAGCGAGGGTAGGAGCTGTTTGATGGAGAGGAGCAGCAAATATGTCTTTATTCTCTCAGGAGTGTGGCTTGGTCTATTATTCTGTTATTCTCTCCAGTGATACTTTCCAGGGATGTCTTAATCTGTTGACATCTCATTTTTCAAATCCTTGTTCTTGTATTCCATTAAAAGCTTAAAACCTGGGCTTCCCTGGTGGCGCAGTGGTTGAGAATCCGCCTGCCGATGCAGGGGACATGGGTTCGTGCCCCGGTCTGGGAAGATCCCACATGCCGCGGAGCGGCTGGACCCGTGAGCCATGGCCGCTGAGCCTGCGCGTCCGGAGCCTGTGCTCCGCAACGGGAGAGGCCACAACAGTGAGAGGACCGCGTACCGCCAAAAAAAAAAAAAAAAAAAAAAAGCTTAAAACCTTCTCCTTCCTTCTCCATTCTCTATTCCCATCTGTCCCATTCCAAATTCCATTTCTTACTTTAGCTGTCCACCATTTCTGGTTTCTGGAGAATACACCCACTCTGAGGCTCCTCGAGGTGCAAGGTACACCTTCCTCAAGTTGCCAGGGGTCTCATTTGGCCCCAGAGATTCTGAGGAATCCTTTCCCCTGGACCAGGACACTGCACTAAAGCAGAGAGTGCTCCATTTGTTCAGCTTTTTCCATCCTGAATACCATTCTACTGATGTTCTATTTTTATAAGCTCACTTTTGTTGGTGGATAATGGGTTACTCTAGCTCTTGTAATTGCATTTTACCTGGAAATTCTTTGGAGATAATGTTGTAACCCCCAGAGTTACTTCAATAATGAAAATATCAGACACTTTGTCAGACCAGGGAGAGATCGTTCTGGTCAGGGGAAAATCTTGGGATAGAACAGTGGCCTCCAGATCATACCTTCATCAGCATCCAATAACAAGATTGGTCCAGATCACAAGCCCACTTCACATTAGCAGTCATCAGGGTTCTGCTGTATCCATCCCTGAAAAAAATAGGGCAGTGTGAGACGGTGCCAAGCAAGACAAACTCTGAAATACACAAGGCTAAATGACACCTGCCCCACTGAAAGAAGGTCAGTGTTTTCTAGGAAAAAATGATTAATAAATATGTGACAAATTCTGTGAAAAAATATACATAAGTCACCCATTACCGGGAACAATTAAGCAACGAACTAATTATAGGGATTCAAATTGCAAGACCCTCACAAGTTTCTGGGGATTCAAATTGCAAGACCCTCACAAATTTTGAAGTCAATTGCTAATATCTTTTCAGCTCACTCCTATGAAGTAGGAGCAGAAGCATCATTATGCCAAGCTGTTTTTTACTAAGTGCTTGAGGAGGCGCTTGAGTTTAATTGCAGCCAGCCAACCTACTTCCCAGGAGCCGTTAGGCAGGTGTGGGGCAGGGGAAAGGCAGGATGTGGGCGCAAGATAAATTAACTCCTTCCCAACGCGTGCTAATGTGCTTTCAGCTACCTTTGCCTCATCAAGAAGGCTTTAGGGGCTTCCCTGGTGGTGCAGTGGTTGAGAGTCCGCCTGCCGATGCAGGGGACACGGGTTCATGCCCCGTCCGGGAGGATCCCATTGCTGCAGAGCAGCTAGGCCCCTGAGCCATGGCCGCTGAGCCTGTGTGTCTGGAGCCTGTGCTCCGCAACGGGAGAGGACACAACAGTGAGAGGCCTGCGTACTGGAAAAAAAAAAAAAAAAAAAAAAAAACGCTTTAAAGGGGCCAAGAAATTGAACTCCCCAATTGCAGTGAAATGTTTGTTTTCAGATCCTTTCTTGCTTGGCAAAAGGATTTAGGGGGTAAAGGAATGTCCAGATAAGAGCCTGATAATTAAACATCACACAGAAATATATACAAAGCATGTTGGAAATGTTGATATGATTCATGAGACAAGTTACCTAGATGGCTGCATATACGTCTAGTGTACATGCATTAACTCTGGGTAATGGTGACCCTGATAAAAAAAACTCCTAAGAAGAACAATGATGATTACTGTCAGAAATTATCTGTCTTGGTTAGCCTGGTCCCCTCAATGTTAACATTACATTAGAAGCTCTAACAGATAAACCCTGAAATCTCAGTAGCTTAACACAATAGAAATCTTACTAAAGCAAAATCCAAAACGGATGTTCCTTATGGGTAAGGGATAATCAGAGTTATTCGGACATGCACACTGGTGGCGTCTCTGCCAGTTTCACCACATTGATTCCAAGCTCGTCCAGGGCATCAACATCTAGCCCATGGATGGAAGAAGAGAAACAGTGGAAGAACACAAGATCACGTGGGAGGATTTTATGGGCCAGGACTAAAAGTGACACACAACTTCAGTCCACATTCCATTGGCCACAACTCAGTTAAATGGCCATGCATCACTGTGTGAATGCTGGGAAATGTAGTCAATGTGTCTAGGAAGAAAAGAAACCAGAACTGGTGAATAACTCGACAGTCTCTGCAACATATCCCATTCTCATCCCCACTTCTGGTACCCCTTTTCTGAATCTCCTCCCACTACCTCTTCTCCAAATTCAGCCCACCCTTCCAGGCTCCAGTCAAACCTTTCCTGGTCACCCCCACCTTTATATGTCTCCCCATTTTCACAGATATTTTTAGCCTACTGCTTCCCAGACTATGGTTTAGAGACCCCCAGCAGCAGAATAACCTAGGAATCTTGATAAAATGCAGATTCCTGGGCATCACCCACACGCTGAAGAATCAGGCTCTCTGAAGTTCAGGAATTTCTGTGCTTAACAGAGATCTCAGCTGATTCTGAAGCACACTAATGTATGAGATCACTGATCTAGAAGTGTTGCCATCTCTGCTCTTGATTATTTGAGATTTATAATGGTTCTCTAGATGCTTTTCCATCTCCGAGTAATCTCCAACAAAATCTTAGACTTTCTGTAGGCTGAGGTGATGTCTTTTTCTTCTATTATTTCCCCCACAGTGTCTAACGTTGCGTTGGGCACATAAGAGAAGCTCAAAATCCATTACCAGGTTGATTGTGGATTCATCAGTGGAATGGGTAGCTGCCAAGTAAAATACACTAGACAAAGAGAATTTTTCAAACTGGAAAGATGAAGGTTGAGAACGGACATGATGAGAGCCCAGAAAACCATGAAAAGCCCAGTTAGAGGGAATAAGAACTCATTTCTTATTACCAGGTCATTTCTTCCTGGTAATACTAGAATCTGTCTCCCTTCATCCAATAGCAACAAAAAACAGCCAATCACATTCAAAAAAGGGCGAAAAGAAGCAAAAGGAAGGACTACTTTGCACCATTTTTAATGAGCTCAAAGAATTTTTTCCCCTCAAAAGAGAATATATATATATATATATATATAATAAAATTTAAAACATATTATATATAAATAATTTGCAAATTGTACATGCAATACAGGACACTAATAGAAACTAAAAAGTTGGGGTACATCCCTAACCCATGAGAGTTTTGATGTCATTGACAGAAGATACGCCTGCCCTTCAATTATGCCCTTGTACCCTTTTGAAAATGGAATCTTTGTCTGGACTATGGAAAGACCAGGTGTCTTTGCAGGAGCAGAGTTGTGGCAAAATTGAGTAAATGTTGTGCAACCAACCGTGTACTGAGTTACTAACTCATGTACTTTGTGGCCATGAGTTCATAAAATAAGCCACAGAGGCTCTGTCCCTATTGCAGTGTTCCCTCATCTTCCCTCTACCCTTGCCCCTGCTCCCCTGCTCCAAATTCTACCCTGCTCCTGAGCCTCCGCTTTCATCCCTTGTTTCTGGTTCTACTCTCTCTTTGCACCTAAAACAATGAGCCTTGGCTTTTATTTTCTTTTTTGGCACTCAGTAAGTATAAGACTCCCATTTGAGAATTTGGAAATAAAACCTTGTAAGACCCAAATCAAGCCCTGAGGCCCAGGTCCTGGCACCCAGACTGGGTTCACCTTAGCTCCTGGGAAGGAGGAATCAATCAATTCCAGAACACTGGGCAGCTTCCAGAGATGATCCTTTCTACTCCTTCCCTATTCTAAAATCCTAGAATAAAGATGCTATGAGGTAATATGCCATTGTCCCCTGAACTCATCTGAACCGAAGAGAGAGGTGGAGAGGGAAAGAATGTTTAGCTCTTTAAAATGGGAAAATCTCTTCTATCTCTCAGTTCCCTGGTCAGGGGCCTACATGATCGGGGATTTCATAAGTACCATCTGCACTAATAGTATCTTACATTTATGGAGTGTTTATTTTGTGCCAAGCATTGTGCTACTTCACATTTATTATCTAATTTCATCCACACAATGACCCATGAGGTAGGCAGCAACATCATTCTTTACCAAAGAGGAAACTGAGGCTCAGAGAAATTAGATAACTTGCCCAAAATCACACAGCTGGGAACTGGCTGATCTGAACTTGAACACAGACTTGACTGATTCCAGAGCCCACACAATGACCACACTTAACTGCTAAATGACACATCACTTGTATCACTGGAGGGAGTTTACATTGAAAAATTCCAAGGAGGCCTTATCAATAGTTCTGTTTAGCCATGATATTGTCTGTCAGTGAATATAAGCTTCCTGAAGGCAGGGACCACATGCAATCTGTACATGAGAATTAAGAAATCAGTATTACAAAGTTTCTGCTGGTGCAGATACTGGGAAAGGTGTTACTGCCTAAAGTAACTCGTTTCATATTCTGATTTAAGGGTGAAGTGGAGAGAAAAGTTTGTGTGGAGGGGAAGGTGAAAGGGAAAAAGATTTGAAAACTATATCCAGAACAGGCTTAATCTGAAGAGTCAGAGAAGGTATCTTCTCTGAAAGATCTTTCACATACACTGAAACCAGATATAGCACTATAGGATGAAATTTTTCATAGCCTTGTCTTTTAATATGTGGAGAGTGGGGGGGGGAAGCCAGAGGAGAGAATAGAACTGACATATCATGAAGGCTCTTAATTGGGAAGATATAAAACCTACATTATCAAAGATGGGGCAGCAGCTTTAAAAATCCTCCTTAACAACTCCAATGAGTCAAGCTCTTAAAACTTCACCAGCTCAACAATAGGAGTATTACAGTATTTGCTCCTAAAAATGTCTCCAATTGCTTTAGGAAATTCTTTTAGTCCTAAAGTGACTGGATAATAGCCGTCACTGTATCTGTATATTATCTGTATATTATGAAATTGGTTCAGGATGAGAAATATTCTTAGCCCCCAGCAAGGATAGTTTAAAGGTCAGAGCCAGTTTCTGACGAGTGAAATAAAATGCCACTTAAGTGAAATCAACTGACTGGTTAGAAATAAAGACATGAGTAAAGCTTATACATTTATTTTATTTCTATTAAGGTTCTTGGTATCCTAATAAATTGATAAAGGAGCAAAGGAACAGAGATATTTGTTAATTTCCCATCATTGCTCAAGCAAAATAGAATGGATTCTTATATAAAACCTTCTGGATAAATTACCAGTTTACATTTTTCAAATGTCCTTGATCCTAACTTATCATGTAAAAATGAAGTTTCACTAGATATATTTATTCTATTATTTTCATATCTCTTAGAGAATGTAAAATGTTAAAAGATGCTTGGCTTTAAAACAACTTAAACCACTGATCCCTTATTAGAAAAGATTAATAACATAATGAGTGAACATTTAAGCAACTGCTTTAGTGGAAAAAAATACTGGAATCATGATCTCAGCAGTCCTCCGCAGAAATCCTAATTGAATTCAAGGGGGAAATGCCCAAGAAAAGCTTCTCATTACTTTTTCAATCATAATCATCATCATCACTACCATCCTGTGTGTGTGCATGTGTGTGTGTCACACAGAGAAAGAGAGAGAGAGAGTGCACAAGACAACAAGAGAGACATCAACCAGTTTTCCAACTATATATCTTTTTTTCAGAAAGCCCCATTTGAAAAGAAAATACCAAAGGAGGGGTAAGCCACTAACCCCTTATTGCAAACTTATCAGATATGCTTTAGTCAATGAGACTGACTAGTTATCCTTCAAAGCCATTTTCTCTCCATCCTAAACACACAGCTAGAGTCTACTTCCCAGCCTCCGATGAAGTTAACTGTAGCCATGGACTGTGAGCACAAGGTACACGTCCAGTCCTGACTCATAAAAACCTCACACACGTGATTCTCCATGCCCTTCCTTCTTCTGCCAACTTGACACAGAAGAGAATGGAAACCTTGGGATAGACATATCGAAGATGATAGAGCCACAAGATGAAAGTAGCATGAGTCCCTAGAGGGAGAACCTCCAGCCAATCAGGAGCACCCATTTTGGATTCTTTTGCAAGAAAAATCAACTATTGTGTCAGATCACAGAGAGTTGGCAGTTTAACTGTTATTGCAGCTCCATTACACTAACTAATACTCCAGCAAAGCCTTTAGGAAATGAAATAGAGGACAGATAAAGCTTTGATGACAGAGGAAAGACCTGGTATTGTCTGGGTCCTACAGTACTGGGCAGCCATAGGGCAGTTCAGGGAGTCTGGAATGGTGGGAAGTGAAGTTGCAGCAAAGACAAATCTCTCCCCTTTCCCATTTTGCCTGGGGACAGCCCTTGTTAAAGTAATAAACCTGATGCCGCAAGATGAATCACCTCAGCGTGGTACTATTTATACCTCTGATCCCTACTCATGTTCCTGTTCAAAGAGCACAGATTTATCATTTTAATTATCTAAAACTTGTAGAGATTTAAACATCTGTTTTAGGTGTTCAATAAGTATTAGAAAAGCAATCCATTTTTCTTTAAGCCCAGTCATAATTTACAGTTTTCTGAGGCTTGCACAACTCATTGCAGCCAATGCCCAAGGGGAACTTGAGAGAGAAGCAGGGAGCACTTTAATTAGCCCACAATTAATTCCATTTAGGCTGCCTCCATAAAATGTAACCACCTTAAAGAACAGTAAGTCATTCAATTACTGATTTTGATGTGTTATTCAGCCCCAAAGCCAAAAGCAATAGTATTGATACTGAGTGTTCTCAGCATTGAATTTAGTGGCAATCCAATGGCTGTCTGAGGAATACTTAGGAGGCATTTTAGTGATTCAGAAGCTGTTGCCCAGCCCATAAGATGAAGGCTTGATCTAACAGTCTTCATCATTTTATTCAGGAGACTTGGTGTGTCACCTCCTCCAAGAATAATAGTTTAAAAAGGATGGGGACATGATCCCAACAGGAAAACACAAAAGATTTAAAGAGACCCATTTCTAGAACCAAATAGCAGTCTCTTGGATTGCCCTTAATTAGTATACCATTTCTCTCTATATAAAGAAGAACCACATTCAAATGAAAGAAGACATAACCAGGATTAGGTAAACTGGCATCAGCTTTGGCTGAACTGAAGAAAGATATAATCCTCCACTCAAAACACATCCGATCATTTGTGTTTTGAATGCTCAAAATTTTCCAATTGCCTCACACTACTTTTAGAATGAAATTCAAAATCCTTACCATGGCATATAAGACCAAATCGTCTGGTTCCCACCTGCTCCCACAGCCTCATCTATAGATTCCATTCACACTGGCCTTCTCTGAATTCTTTTTTTTCATTTCTTATTAATTTATTTCTGGAATACTTTTTTTAAAATTTTTGAATTAAAAAAATTTTTTTTTATACAGCAGATTCTTATTTGTAATTAATTTTATACACATCAGTGTATAAATGTCAATCCCAATCGCCCAATTCATCACACCACCATCGCCACCCCCCTGCCCTTTCCCCCTTGGTGTCCATAAGTTTGTTCTCTACATCTGTGTCTCAATTTCTGCCCTGAAAACCAGTTCATCTGTACCATTTTTGTAGGTTCCACATATATGCGTTAATATACGATAATTGTTTTTCTCTTTCTGACTTACTTCACTCTGTATGACAGTCTTTAGATCCATCCATGTCTCAACAAACGACCCAATATCATTCCTTTTTATGGCTGAGTAATATTCCACTGTGTATATGTACCACAATTTCTTTATCCATGCATCTGTCAATGGGCATTTTTCCTTCCATGACCTGGCTACTGTAAACAGTGCTGCAATGAACATCGGGGTGCATGTGTCTTTTTGAATTATGGTTTTCTCTGGGTATATGCCCAGTAGTGGGATTGCTGAATCATATGGTAATTCTATTTTTAGTTTTTTAAGGAACCTCCATACTGTTCTCTATAGTGGCTGTATCAATCTACATTCCCACAAACAGTGCAAGAGGGTTCCCTTGTCTCCACACACTCTCCACACCCAATGATGATGCCCATTCTAACTGGTGTGAGGTGATACCTCATTGTAGTTTTGATTTGCATTTCTTTAATAATTAGTGATGTTGAGCAGCTTTTCATGTGCTTCTTGGCCATCTGTATCTCTTCTTTAGAGAAATGTCTATTTAGGTCTTCTGCCCATTTTTGGATTGGGTTGTTTGTTTTTTTTAATATTGAGCTGCATGAGCTGTTTATATATTTTGGAGATTAATCCTTTGTCCATTGATTCGTTTGCAAATATACTCTCCCATTCTGAGGGTTGTCTTTTCGTCTTGTTTATGGTTTCCTTTGCAGTGCAAAAGCTTTGAAGTTTCATTAGGTCCCATTTGTTTATTTTTGTTTTTATTTCCATTACTCTAGGAGGTGGATCAAAAAAGACCTTGATGTGATTTATGTCAAAAAGTGTTTTTCCTATGTTTTCCTCTAAGAGTTTTATAGTGTCCGGTCTTACATTTAGGTCTCGAATCCATTTTAAGTTTATTTTTTGTGCATGGTGCCAGAGAGTGTTCTAATTTCATTCTTTTATATATAGCTGTCCAGTTTTCCCAGCACCACTTATTGAAGAGACTGTCTTTTCTCCATTGTATATCTTTGCCTCCTTTGTCATAGATTTGTTGACCATAGGTGCGTGGGTTTATCTCTGGGCTTTCTATCTTGTTCCATTGATCTACGTTTCTGTTTTTGTGCCAGTACCATATTGTCTTGATTACTGTAGCTTTGTAGTATAGTCTGAAGTCAGGGAGACTGATTCCTCCAGCTCTGTTTTCTTCCCTCAAGACTGCTTTGGCTATTTGGGGTCTTTTGCAACTCCATACAAATTTTAAGATTTTTTGTTCTAGTTCTGTAAAATATGCCATTGGTAATTTGATAGGGGTTGCATTGAATCTGTAGATTGCTTTGGGTAGTATAGTCATTTTCACAATATTGATTCTTCCACTCCAAGAACATGGTATATCTCTCCATTTGTTGGTATCATCTTTAATTTCTTTCATCAGTGTCTTATAGTTTTCTGCATACAGGTCTTTTGTCTCCCTAGGTAGGTTTACTCCTAGGTATTTTATACTTTTTGTTGCAATGGTAAATGGGAGTGTTTCCTTAATTTCACTTTCAGATTTTTCATCACTAGTGTATAGGAATGCAAGAGATTTCTGTGCATTAACTTTGTACCTGCAACTTTACCAAATTCATTTATTAGCTCTAGTAGTTTTCTGGTGGCATCTTTAGGATTCTCTATGTATAGTATCATGTCATCTGCAAACAGTGACAACTCTACTTCTTCTTTTCCAATTCGTATTCCTTTTATCTCTTTTTCTTCTCTAATTGCCATGGCTAGGGTTTCCAAAACTATGTTGAATAATAGTGGTGAGAGTGGACATCCTTGTCTTGTTCCTGATCTTAGAGGAAATGCTTTCAGTTTTTCACCATTGGGAATGATGTTTGCTGTGGGTTTGTCATATATGGCCTTTATTATGTTGAGGTAGGTTCCCTCTATGCCCACTTTCTGGAGAGTTTTTATCATAAACGGGTGTTGAATTTTGTCAAAAGCTTTTTCTGCATCTACTGAGATGATCATATGGTTTTTATTCTTCAATTTGTTAATATGGTGTATCACATTGATTGATTTATGTATATTGAAGAATCCTTGCATCCCTGGAATAAATCCCACTTTATCATGGTGTATGATCCTTTTAATGTGTTGCTGGATTCTGCTTGCTAGTATTTTGTTGAGGATTTGTGCATCTATATTCATCAGTGATATTGGTCTGTAATTTTATTTTTTGTAGTATCTTTGTCTGGTTTTGGTATCAGGGTGATGGTGGCCTCATAGAATGAGTTTGGGAGTGTTCCTTCCTCTGCAGTATTTGGAAGAGCTTGAAAAGGATGGGTGTTAGCTCTTCTCTAAACGTTTGATAGAATTTACCTGTGAAGCCATTGGGTCCTGGACTTTTGTTTGTTGGAAGATTTTTAATCACAGTTTCCATTTCATTACTTGTGATTGGTCTGTTCATATTTTCTATTTCTTCCTGGTTCAGTCTTGGAAGGTTATACCTTTCTAAGAATTTGTCTATTTCTTCCGGGTTGTCCATTTTATTGGCATACAATTGCTTGTAGTAGTCTCTTAGGATGCTTTTATTTCTGCGGTGTCTGTTGAAACTTCTGCTTTTTCATTTCTAATTCTATTGATTTGAGTCCTCTCCCTTTTTTTCTTGATGAGTCTGGCTAATGGTTTATTAATTTTGTTTATTTTCTCAATAAACCAGTTTTTAGTTTTATTGATCTTTGCTATCATTTCCTTCATTTCTTTTTCATTTATTTCTGATCTGATCTTTATGATTTCTTTCCTTCTGCTAACTTTGGGATTTTTTGTTCTTCTTTCCCTAATTGCTTGAGCTGTAAGGTTAGGTTGTTTATTTGAGATGTTTCTTGTTTCTTAAGGTAGGATTGTATTGGTATAAACTTCCCTCTTAGAACTGCTTTTGCTGCATCCCATAGGTTTTGGGTCATCGTGTATTCATTGTCATTTGCCTCTAGGTATTTTTTGATTTCCTCCTTGATTTCTTCATTGATCTCTTGGTTATTTAATAACGTATTGTTTAGCTTCCATGTGTTTGTGTTTTTTACGTTTTCTTCCCTGTAATTCATTTCTAAACTCATAGCATTGTGGTCAGAAAAGATGCTTGATATGATTTCAATTTTCTTAAATTTACTGAGGCTTGATTTGTGACCCAAGATGTCATCTATCCTGGAGAATCTTCTGTGTGCACTTGAGAAAAAAGTGTAATCTGCTGTTTTGAGATGGAATGTCCTATAAATAGCAATTAAATCTATCTGGTCTATTGTGTCATTTAAAGCTTCTGTTTCCTTATTTATTTTGGATGATCTGTCTATTGGTGTAAGTGAGGTGTTAAAGTCCCCCACTATTATCGTGTTATTGCCAATTTCCTCTTTTTTTTTTTTTTAAAGGGCTTCAAATGCTTGGCTTTATTTATTTATTTGTTTGTTTGTTTGTTTATTTATGACTGTGTTCGGTCTTCATTTCTGTGCGAGGGCTTTCTCTAGTTGTGGCAAGCGGGGGCCACTCTTCATCGCGGTGCGCGGGCCTTTCACTATCGCGGCCTCTCTTGCTGCGGAGCACAGGCTCCAGACGCACAGGCTCAGTAGTTGTGGCTCACGGGCCTAGTTGCTCCGCGGCATGTGGGATCTTCCCAGCCCAGGGCTCGAACCCGTGTCCCTTGCATTAGCAGGCAGATTCTCAACCACTGTGCCACCAGGGAAGCCCGCCAATTTCCTCTTTTATAGCTGTTAGCAGTTGCCTTATGTATTGAGGTGCTCCTATGTTGGGTGCATATATACTTATAATTGTTATATCTTCTTCTTGGTTTGATCCCTTGATCATTATGTAGTGTCCTTCCTTGTCTCTTGTAATATTCTTTATTTTAAAGTCTATTTTATCTGATATGAGTATTGCTACTCCAGCTTTCTTTTGATTTCCATTTGCATGGAATATCTTTTTCCATCCCCTCACTGTCAGTCTGTATGTGTCCCTAGGTCTGAAGTGGGTCTCTTGTAGACAGCATATACATGGGTCTTGTTTTTGTATCCATTCAGCAAGCCTGTGTCCTTTGGTTGGAGCTTTTAATCCATTCACATTTAAGGTAATTACTGATATGTATGTTCCTAATTCTCTGAATTGTTCATTAAGTGTCATGCTTCTTCCCACCTCTGGGCTTTTGAATAGGCTCTCTGCCTGGACGGCCCTTCACTCTTACCCTTCTTCATCCAAATAACCCCTACTCATCCTTCAGGTTTCTGTTCGAAATGTCCCTTCCCCAGCCAGAACTTCCATGTGCCCTCAGATCAGGCTAAGGCCACCCATTATATGTGCTCATAGCACTCTCCCTATTTCTTGCATTCCCAAACTTCTATAATATGATCATCTTATTTTTAAATAAAAAATAAAATTTAAAAACTATCACTACCAACACAGGATAAATTACTATATCATATCAGCCAGCTCTCAGATAGAACTGTTTGGTTTTCCTGGGGGAGGGGGGAATAAAGGACAAAGGCACTTTTAGAGAGGCAACGTGGAGGGAGAACCACCAGGGAGAGGTGGGGAAAGCATGAGGAATGAAGGCCTTGAATAGGCATCTGGAAAAAAGGGCTAGAGAAGGAGAGGAGAAGGAGACTGAAGATCACCTCATAATTTTGCTGTGTATCTATTCTGGTCCTCAACTCAATGTGCAAAATAGGATAACAGATGAGATGGAGATGAAGGAGGATCAGTTTGGGATCAGACATATCTGGCAGTTGCTCCACATGTAACCAAGAGTCTCATGGTTATAGGATGTGCTCATCTCAATAAGGGCCATTGAGCATTCTGAGAAGAGCATCTGGGAATTTATCTGCTTTCTGAAAGTTCTGCTTCTCAAATTTTTCTAGAGTTCTTTCAGAGTTACAATTTACTTTTAATGATCAATTTCACTACTTGATAATAAAATACACAGTTTTTCATTTTAAAAATCTAGAAGATGGGCACCTCTGATATTTATAGGTTTGTTAAGTATACAAATTTTACCTGGTCAGATATCTTTTAGACAATGTTATGGAAAAAGCAGGTGAACCACAACATGGTCTTTTATTTTCCTTTCCAGACTGAACAGTTCCTGCAGAAGTCTTGCTATATATACTTATATTTCATATGAGTACATCTCTTTGTAGTGATTTTTTAAAACAGGACCAGAGGCCAACCTAATTCTATCTAATAGGCTTTTAAAAAATCTTCATTATTTTCAATGATGATTAAATTAAAGCACTTATAAATTGTTTTAAACATCTTTATTGGAGTATGATTGCTTTACAATGGTGTGTTAGTTTCTGCTTTATAACAAAGTGAATCAGCTATACATATACATATATCCCCATATCTCTTCCCTCTTGCATCTCCCTCCCACCCTCCCTACCCCACTCCTCATAAAATTTTAAAACTATAGAATAAAGTAATAATAAGAGCTGATATTGACTAATCAATCACTAAGGTAGTATGCTGACTATTATACATCTGTAGGACTACTATAATCATTACTGTTTTTACAGAATAGGAAATTGAAGCTTAGAGAAAGCAGGTACCCTTCCTGAGGTCACATGGCTAGTAAGTGATAGAGCCAGAACTTGGACCCAAGCAGTCTGTGTTAAGCTGGCTCAACCATTGCTCCACACTGCTAAGTAGTAAACTATACGGTGAAAGTCTGTGAGCCTGGGGTATGGGTTAGGTTGCCTGAAGGGTCAGTCAAAAACGTTTCTGGTGAACATTATTGATAATCAAAAATAAGCAGTGTTTTTGTAGTTTGACATGGCTCTCTTGATGCCATCTGTTTCAAAATGACTGTGTAAAATTGTCCTTCTTCTGAATTCAACACAAAAGCCCTTAGAGAGAAGGGTCTTGAGAATAGATAAAAAACCTAAAACCTAACAGTCAGACAGTGCCCTGGCTCCCTGCTAGACCTGGAGTGGCTCTTCCCTTGCTTTCCCAGGTAAGACTGCATCATACTGACCAAATATCCAGAACTAATTAAGCCAGGAAAGCCCAAAGGAGGACAGGATTAAAGGAGATTAGATCTAGCTACAATCCAAGACTTCCTACTTGTTCAATGTGAACGAGACTAAATAGAGCAGAGCTGTTGCTTGAATGGCACATAAGTTGGCTCACTCCTGTTTGTTCTCCCTCCCTCCTTTCCTCTCTTCCTCCCTCTGATACATCACACCCTGGAAAGGAATAATGATGGCCTTTACAAAGATAAGAAGATTTCATTTCCCACCACCAGGAAGCCAGGAAACACTCTCAGGCATTTAACTCTTCAACAACTTATTTGAAGCAATCACACTGAATGCAGCAGCTGACTGGGCCCCTTAAGGCTCTGATTTGTGTGAAACACACACAGCAGGCCAAGTTCTGCTCCCAGCCATTCACAGAGCTCTCTCTACAGCTCTCTGACATCTCCAGGCTGGCAGAAGAGAGCTGCAGGACCTCCAGGCCTTGTAGAAGAAATTATTTTCAAAAACTTTTTCCATCTAACCCTGCTCTAACTAGAGTTCCAAAGAGAACTGTTGGAGAGCATCTAAGAAGATACTTTCTTAACTGGGTGAGAGTCTATCATCTGAACCAGAATTTTTCTTAAAAAAAAATCAATAATTATCTTAATTAGTCTTGTTTAGTAAATATACACACACAAACACACACACAGACACTGATCAATATATGAAAATAACCAGGGGAGAGAAGAACGAGGAAGAGAACCCTTAGGTACATGGGAACTGAAATAAATAGTGGAATGTGGATATCACTTCCCCTGCAGCATTCTGAAGTGGTAGCTGATTATTTTCTCACACCCCAAGTATCCCAGGGCCAGAAATCATCCTCACTCCCCATTGCTATTTCTAGTGCTCTTTACTCTTGTAAACCTCTCTTTGGCTTATGTCATCTGACTATACCAACCTCTCTCTCTCCTCCTTTCTGTAGTCATCAACAATTCTTTTACTTATCAGACCTCGGTATCATCCTCCCCAACCCAAGCCTGTCATCTTTCCTAGTGACGTCAACATTCATATAGATGGCTCGTCCAAACCCCTGGCTTCTAATAGTTCCTTGACTTCTGAATTTCCATTGGTCTGCCCCTGCACCCCAGCTTAACCTCCCATCCCTAAGATTCTTGAATCTGCTTCACCTTCCATATCACTAACTCCAGCATCCTGCTCTCTGTTCATAACCTCTTCTCTTTCTGCTTTGCATATTCAAGTACTTCCATTACAACCATTTTTGACTTAAGATCTCCAGTTCATTGACTTCTTCACTTTACTCCCAATCTATCAGCTAGCTTTTCTTTATCTAGCTTTTTATCCAGTTTCAATCCCTCAGTCCATCTTTTCCATAAGTCTTGTCAACATCATAAACTCCCTTGCCTCTCTCTTGTTTCATTGCACCCATCTGGCAAAACCTTAACCCAGGATGAACACTATTGTCCACTTTCACCAGGTCTGTATCAGAGTGATCAGTAAGTGCTAGAAAAAGTCACACATGAGGAAGACTAGGACAACGATGTGTTCAAGACCGCCAGCCTCATATGTGTTCTCAACACCACCTGCAATCCTAATATGTGTCTTTGGTCAATTCCATTTTCCTACTCTCTACAGACTACTTCGAATTTTCTTCATCATCCTCAAACCTCCATCCCTTGACTCCATCCTCCTCCCTCTGTCTCAGCAAATTACAGAGAAAATTAAACCATTAGACATAACTGCTCTGCTCTTCTTGATTATAAACACAAACGCTGGCCTACACCTGTGTGTGTCCTTTCATCATTAAGAGCCAGCTCTACCACTTGCTAGCTGTGTGAATTTTATCAAATCACATGTCTTTTCTGTGCCTTTTGTTTTCTATAAAATTGGACAATAGTAATAATTAATTACTAATTAATAAGTTTGTAAAATTTAATGAGTTAATATGTATAAAGTGTTTGCAATAGTGTGTGGCACATGGTAAGCCCTATTTAACTATTTACTATTTTGAATATTATTATAACTATCCTCCCATCTATAATAAAGGAACTAGCATTCCTCTTAGCTAAGGTAAATTCCTCCACCTGTGCCTAATATCCCATCTGTTCCATTTATACCAGGAACCTCTCATCATTCAACAAACGTTTGTTAAGTGCCCACTATGTGCCAAACACTTTTCCCAGACTTTGGGTAGACAGGCAGGTATGAACTTGTAGTATTCAAAGTATAGCAAGAAGCCCATCAGGGCTAGAGCAGAATGAGAAAGTCATATGGGATGGGAGAGGTAGCTGGACCATAACATAGAAAGACTTGTATGAATAATGTTTGCTGAAATCTCATTGGCTGTCATTTTGTTTCAAGATTGTGGACAAAGCCATAAATTGAACTTTACATAAGACCTGATAGCAGATATTAGTGAACCATCCAAATGAGTCGACTTCTTCAGAAGGTGCTGTGGAATGTTAGGATCCACCTTAAAATCAAGTTGGCTAATAGAGCTCATTCAATGATTAAAAAAGGTTAACTCAAGAACCTACCTGTGGCCTTCTCAAACCCATCTACTGCCACCCATCCCTATTAGTTGTGACTTACACGGGCCTCTCAATGATCTATTCTTCATCTCCATAGTTTATACCATCTCTTTGCTTTGAAATTTTCCTGTTTGCCTCACATAGTGTGGCTTGTGTTTTATGGAATAATGGATAAGAGCACTGGCTCTGCCATTTATTAAATAGACAACTTCTGTGTGTCTCTGTTTCCTCATCTATAAGGTCAAGATAACAATAGCAGCTATGTCATAGCACTGCTGTGAGGCTTCAATGGTATAGTACATGTAAATTGCTTAGAACAGTGTTTGGCCAGTAGTAAATGGTTAAAGGGTGAGCTCTGTAGACAAGTTGGCCTAAGTATTATTCCCAGCTCTACATCTTACTAGCTGTGTGCCCTCAGGCAAGCTAATTTACCTCTCTAAGCCTCTATTACTTCATTTGTAAAATGGGGTTAATATAAGTACCTTCCTTACAAGTTGTTGTGAGGATAAAATGAAATACAATGCAGGGAAATTGCTTAACACACACAGTAGTTACTCTTGTTATTATGATTAAAGTATCAAACTTTGCATTTAAAAAGCCAGATTTCCTGTGCCCCCTCTCCACATAAAACTGTATTGCTTGCTGCCATGTATTTCCTTCCTCACCCCTTGGCCACTTTCCCAAATCCTAATTATCTTTCCACTCAATATAGGATCCCTCCAAGGCTAATGTTCCTACCTTCAATCTGACAGCCAACCTAAATGTTATATGCACCTTCTGTCACACAAAAACAGGACCTCACACAGGAGTAAACACATTTCAACTGTCACTTGTTCCATCTTTATCCCATTTATTTTCACAGATGATTATCACATTTTGGAATTCATCCTCAAATCAGTATAGTTCCCTGGCAGCAAGACAGAGCAGGCCTGAGAAGGGGCTGGAAGCTGACCATGGCAAACACGTCACACAGAAGATGACAAAGGAGATACAGTCAAGCACACAATGCCTGGAGTCCAAAGCAAAACAATATGAATCGCCCAGAGGGCCAGTGCTTGGGGTATGATGGATAGGGGATGCTAGGTAGCAAGGGTTCTACAAGGCAGAAGGAAACTAGGGAGAGTGAGGCGGCAACAGTCTGAGATGAAGGAATAGAAAATGATTTCATCTCTTCCTCAGTGTGACTTGAGGCAAATCCATTATGATTTTAGAGTTTTTTATTTTCCTTTTGTAAAGTAGTTAAATATCCTCTCTATAACATATGTCTCCCTATGCCATGTAACTAGAAACTTCCACGACCAAAGATTCATTTCTTTAGGTTGAATGAGTATTTCTAAAATCACCCTTAGAAATGCTTGCATTCCTGGGAAAGTTATATATGATCCCATTAGTATGAACCATAGGGGAGTGTCACCTTGGGGAGTCCTAAAGGAATGGGACCCAGGGCTGAGAAGTTTTAGTTGGGAGAATTGGTTTCAGGAAAGGTCAGAGCAAGAAGGCAGCCTCAAGTTGTAGTACTTCTATGAGGCCAAGAGCATGCAAGGTAAACATAAAGGAAGAGTATGAGCCAAGAGTGAATGGACCATTGGATATGAAGCACCAAAGGCCTGATGGCTCCATAATTTCCCTGTTCAGTGGATATTTATTACTTATTCTCTTACTTGACCTCACCATGGGAATGACTTTGGTTGACCTCTTCTCTCACTCACAAAACTCTCTCTACGCCAGAGAGTCATCTTTGACCTCTCCTTCTCCTTTATATTCTGTATCAAAATAAATATGATGTCCTATTGAGTCTGTCTCAGAAGTATTTTTTTCAAATCTCTCCCCTCCATTCCTTCCCTTCTTTCACTGCCTTAATGTCATCCCTCGTCACTTAGCACCAGAACACTACCATAATCCCTTCTTAACTGCTACTTCTGCAAAGCTCCTATCCCATTTCTACACTAATACCAGAGAGCGTCTGAAGTCTTAAATCTAACCATGTCTTTCCACTGCTGAAAATCCTTCTGGTGCCCAAATGTCTTGGCCTTTGCCAATCAGTGAATACAAATGAGGCCACATTAATACTCTTACCAAAATCACAATAGCTCTCAGATCCTACCTGTTTGAATGCAGGAAGTTCAACCTTTTGCAGAATATTTCTAGAAACCCTCAGGGGTGTTAACAGGTGTCCATAAATCCCTCCCAGCCATCTCTTACTGCTGCAGATGTCTGATCCATGATTCTGCAACCTAAGATCTATAAATTGCCTAGGAGGAAGCACTTCAACCTGTAAGTTTGCTCCGGCTGATGTCACTACTGCTTAGGAATTACTTCGTGAGCTAAGTCACACATTATTTGAATATACACTATTTGAATGTGGCTACTACCACAGCCTCTGACAAGCTAATTTCCAAAGCACATAGGTCATTAAGAAGAGATGTCAAAAATAGAGGACCACTGCTGTCCATTCCATAGTCTTCAGCCTATGATAGGCCAAGTGACTACCCAGCCTTCCAAGCAGATACAACTACCCTCTGGGGGACTACCACTGCAAACACTTGCCCAGAGGATCATCAGCCAGGCCTTCCTTCTGTGCTGTGAGGCCAAACATGAATGAGAAAAAAACCCTAGCCCAATTCACCTCCTCCCATCCCACAGAGATGCTCATTTCAGGAATACCTCTTTCCACTCTGATCATCTTCTAGGGTGCTCATATTGTCCTGGGAACTGGGAAAAGTGACAGATGAATAGGGGTGCTCTTGCTGAGAATTCCCTCAGGATATCTATATACCCCATGCAGCTAGCCTAAGATGGAAATAAATTTAAGAGCTAACACTTACATGGCACATACTATTTGCCAGACACTGCTTTAAGCACTTTAGTACCATGTAAGATAGATAAATATCATCCCCATTTTACAGATGAGAAGACTGAGAAACAGGGGGAAAGCAACTTGCCCAAGGTTATACAATTAACAAGTTGTAGAGCCAGAATTAAAACCCAGAGAGTCTGGTTTAAGACTCTATGTACTAAACCACTCATTTTACTGGAGCTCTCCAGATGTAGCTCTGAGGAGCAGTGATGATTTAGCCTCAGCTAGGTATGTGTCCTCCTTCCCTTCCACCCCCCCCACCAACCACTGCCACCCCACCTCACTGACAGCCTTTTCAAACCTTCTGGTTACACCTATGTATCCATAGCCTTGAAGAAGCCTGTCCCTAACATGTGTGGGGAACTGGGACAAATGTACAAATGGAGGTATATATATCATGTGTCCAAATAAGTTGAACAAACTTCTAAATAAAATACGTTCTATATTCTTACCTTGATAAATATACCTTCATAACAACCTGGAAGTCTAGGTTTGCAGAATTCTTGGGCTCCTCAGAGTTCTTCATAAAAATTTGGCAGCACAGGGAAAGCCAGCCCACCGCCCTTCTCTGCCCACTCTTGGCTCCACATCCTGTCTGGTATGTACTATATGAGTGGGAACTCTAGTCTGAGTGTGAAAGATCCACCCACACATCCCACAAAGTCACCCTGGGGCCTAGATGTATGCACACTAATGGTATGGTCTGCCTTTGGGAGAACAGACCCTAGAAAGAGGCTTATGAAACTCTGGAAATAGGTTTCAAGCCATTTGATATGAGAGACTGAGAGAGAGGGGTTACAACAGTACCTGGTACATAGTAAGCACAATAGGAATCTTAGCTATGATTAATCCTCTCATAAAAAGACATGCATCACGTGTGCAAATGAGGCAGAGTCCCACCCCTAAAAAAAGGCATAGAGACTACTGACTGCCCATGCACAGAATCCAACATATTTTGGTGAGAATAAGTTTCTGAGCTGTGGAAACACAATCTTCCAGTCCAAACCTCCTCAGTTGCCATGTGTGAATTCAAACAATTTTTTTTAAAGTAGCAGAGCATCACATTGTAAGCAAATTCTTAATCTGTTGGTAAAGAAAATTAAGCAAAGAAAATTAAGTAAAAACATATCCTCAAGCTCATGCTTATGAACACAACCATTCTTCAACCTAAATGCAGAGGTTATTAGTTCTATTTTCCTATCATATAAAGTGCAAAGAGTTGGAAAAAATGCATGCAATGTGTGAAAATCAAATAAGTGAAGTGCAGGGCTGCCTAAACGGTGTGGAGAGAAAACTGAAAGTTGCCCTACTCAAAGTTAATTTCCCCCAGGTACCAGAAATTTCACCGACTGAAACTCATTTCTTTGGGTTAAGGCATCTTTTCCAGGAACCACACATTGGGCTCTAATTATGGGCTGGAAGGTCATTTATTAGCCCATTATTAGCTTAAATTAGTAGTGTGAAATTTATCACCAGATGACCAAGAGCTGAGAGCAAGGTCCTAGGGCCTAGATTCCCCAAGGTCTTCACTGGACCTTCACTGAAAAGAACAGAGGTGAGGGAGCTAGTTCACCCCAGTGCTTGGGGGACAGAGCCAAAAAAGCAGAGAACACCCTGAATGTCTTTGCTTCAAGGTTTGTACCTTTCCAACTCAACAATGAAAAAATACAAACAACCCAATTAAAAATAAGCAAATAACTTGAATAGACATTTCTCTAAAGAAGATATACAGATGGCCAATAATCACATGAAAAAGTGCTCAACATCAACAAATCATTAGGGAATTGGAAATCAAAACCACAATGAACTATTACTTCATACCCACTTAGATGACTAACAAAAAACAAAACAAAACAAAACAGAAGATAGCAAGTGTTGGCAAGAATGTGGAGAAACTGAAGCTCTTGTGCACTATTGGTGGGACTGTAAAATGTGGCTGCTACTGTGGAAACCAGTATGGTGGTTCCTCACAATATTAAATAGAATTACTATACAATCCAGCAATTCTACTTCTGGGTATATACCTAAGAGAATTAAAAACAGGGACTCAAACAGGTAATACGTACACGCATGTTCATACCAAAATTATTCACAGTAGTCAAAGGGTGGAAACAATCCAAATGCCCATCAATAGGTGAATGAATTAAAAAATGTGGTATATTCACACAAAATAATATTATTATTCAGTCTTTAAAAGGGGGAAATTCTGATACATGCTACCACATGAATGAACTTTGAAGATATTATAAGTGAAATAAACCAGTCACAAGAGGACAAATATTGTATGATTCCACTAATATGAGATACCTAGAATAGGCAAATTCTAGGTGTCTAGATAGAAAGTAGAGCAGTGGTTGCCAAGGGCTGGGAACCAAGGAGGAATAAGGAGTTATTGTATAATGGGTATAGAATTTCAGTTAGGGAAGATGAAAAAAATTCTGGAAATGGATGGTGGTGAGGGTTGCACAACAATGAGTGTGTACTTAATGCCACTGAACTGTACACTTAAAAATGGTTAAATGGGGACTTCCCTGGTGGCACAGTGGTTAAGAATCCACCTGCCAATGCAGGGGACACGGGTTCGAGCCCTGGTCCGGGAAGATCCCACATGCCGCGGAGCAACTAAGCCCGTGCACCACAACTACTGAGCCTGCAGTCTAGAGCCCGCGAGCCACAACTACTGAGCCCACGCACCGCAACTACTGAAGCCTGCGTGCCTAGAGCCCAAGCTCCGCAACAAGAGAAGCCACCTCAGTGAGAAGCCCACACACCACAGCAAAGAGTAGCCCCCGCTCGCCACAACTAGAGAAAGCCTGCGTGCAGCAAAGAAAACCCAACGCAGCCCCACCAAAATAATTCATTCATTCATTAAAAAATGGTTAAATGGTAAATTTTATGTTACATATATTTTACTATAATAAAAAAAGTATTACTACCTGCCTACCATAATACTTCTAACCCTCATGAGAATACTATGTGACTGGTATTTATAAAATTTTTACAAAGAGTTGTATCTTAAAATGTTTTGCATTCCAGACCATAGTATATCCATGTTTATTTCAATGCTTCTAAAAGGGTCCCAAAATCTTGGCCCAACCTTGTTCTTGGAAGATGTTTGCCCGGAGGCTGCAAAACAGAACGCATTGTCCTCTGCCAGCAATTTGAGAAGTGAAGGCATAGAGCAAAGTTTCTTAATTGTGGGATTATTGACATTTGGGGCCAGATAATCCTTTGTTGTTGGAGGGCTGCCCCATGCACTGTACGATGTTTAGCAGTTATCTCTGGGCTATAGCCACCAGTTGTCAGTAGTAAGAGATACAGTTAGACTGAGGCCTGGGAAAGGTGGTCCTAGACAAGCAGAGGGTAACTTGAACATATCAGATGCCAGTGAGGATGAGGAAACAAACTTTGCCTACTTAAAAATATGGCTGAGGGTGGGGCTAGGTGGGTGTAGGGAGAAGGTCTGTTAACTGAAAATGTTTTAAATGATTCTTAACTCATTAACCCCGCTTATTCTCCAGTTAGGCAGAAGAGTTATTTCTCTCTGAATTTTTTTCTGTGACCTAATTGATTTCTTTGAGATCTCCTCTGTTCTTTCATTGGGCTCTTTAAGCCACACAATGAAGTCAAAGTACCTCATATCAGTGACCGTACAACTCTTTGGGGAGGGGAAAACTTTCCATTTTTGCTGAGTTCATAAACTATCCAATAATGGGCCTTAGACCTTGGGATTTTTAAGATTATAGTTTCCATTTATTTTGTGCCTACTATGTGCTAGGCACCATACATATGACTTAATCCATACCTTTGCTTTAATCCTCACAACAGCTCTCATAACAATGCCTGTTAAGAAAGATATTTTAATACTCATTTTCTACATGAAACTGAAGTTCAGGAAGGTTGAGTGCCTTAAGCAAGGCTGCATGGCTAAGAAGTGGCAGATTCAAACATAGGTCTGTCTGACCCAGGAGTTTGCTCTATACACAGTGCCTCCCACAGTGGATCTATGCTCCCTGCTTCAAAGCAGACTCCACCTGAACAGGGAAGAGCTGAACTGGAGGTCCCTTCTAGTCCAGGGACTTGGGTGGGGGAGGGGTGGGGTGGGGCAGAGGGCTTAGAATCCAGGTCAGGAGAGCACACCAGACCACTTATGCTGAATTTCCATGTATAAGCGCCTCCTCTATGAATTGGCTCAATCACTGAGTTTGGCTATCTAGAGTTGAGATAGTATGGAATACTGGTATTGTCTGAACATGTAAGGCGCCTTGCTAGTTACCATACAACCTTCAAGACAAATGGTTCTCAAAGTCTCGTCCTAGACCAGGAAGATGACCTATCATCTGGTTTGCCCAGGATTGTCCCAGTTTTAAGCATTAAAAGTCCAAAGTTCTGTAAAACTCCTCAATCTCAGGCAAGCTAGGATGGTTAGTCACCCTTTAACCCACAGCACCAGCATCACCTGGGAAGTTGTTAGAAAGGCACCACCCCAGACCTCGTGGAAACTCTGAGGGTGGCACTTGGCAATCTGTTTTAACAAGCCCTCCAGGCAATTCTGATGCATGCTACAGTGTAAGAAACACTGTCCAAAATAAACCTTTTAGATGACTGGGAAATGTGCCCATTTGTCTTTCTGCCTTTTTCTCTGAACATCCAAATAAAACATGCTATTGAGAGAAAGCCTGTTGCTTAAGTTTTGTTTTGTTTTCTATCTCCAAAGTTGTATGAAATTACTGTTAGAGCTTTGTGTGAAACGAATAAAAATCCATTAGGTAAATATTTATTGAACACCTACTATACATCACTGTGTATTCCACCACTGTTCTTAGTTTTCTTCCTTCTTAATTTTGGCAGTTGCATTGTCCATAGTATTGGACACTATATCATATGATGTCACTTATATATGGAATCTAAAAAACTTATTTACAAAACAGAAACAGACTCACAGACATAGAAAACAAACTTATGGTTACCAAAGGGGAAAGGGAGTGGAGGGAGGGATAAATCAGGAGTTTGGGATTAACAGATACACACTACTATATATAAAATAAACAACAAGGACCTACTATATAGCACAGGGAACTATATTCAATATTTTATAATAAACTTTAATGAAAAAGAATATATATATTTAAAAAAATGAATCACTTTGTTGTACACCTGAAACTAACACAACACTGTAAATCAACTATACTTCAAAATAATAATATTGATAATATCATTATAAATAAGAAAGAAATATAGCATTTTGGGCAGGATTTTGAAGGTTTTTTTGGTTAGCTAGATAGAGTTTTTCTATGTTGCCTCTACAAACTTAGTGTACTCCTCTACAGGGTTAAGAGGTTAGAATGGAAAGAAAAGAGTGTGTTTGTGCGCGTGCACACACAAATGAAAATTTTGGTAAAATAAGATCTCTGCACCTTGTAGTTCTCAGCTGTAACCTGAGCAGATGGGAATTGTGCCATTAATATCATAAGAAAATGCACTGACACAAATCTACAGGAACCATGAGTTCGGGGGTATTAGAATTGAAGGCCTAACAGAGCAAAGGGGCTCAAGGACAGATGAAGTAAAGGATGACCACTAATGAAATAACATAGCAAAAAGAGCGAAGAGTGACCTGGAGAAAGGAGGATTTCAGATCATGCCAGGTTCTGTGCAGAGCACTGGGGATCCTGCCTGGCATTTGGAGGGGAGCAGTCCTATCTGTGAGGCCCCTGCCTGGGGTACAGGATGCTATAAATATCTTTCACTCCCTTCCAAAAGGGTCATACCGAACCCAGGGTCAGGAAAGCTCCGAGGTATCTTGGCTCTACATGTGATTGTATGAAGCACAACTATTCTATGATTTTTTTAAAAAAAATTGCATGCTGCAAACTGTAACTGAATTGTAACCGATCAATAGAAGTGATGCATGCTTAGAGATCTCTGGGTAAAAAGTTCTATGTACCTGTTCCAATAGCTTTGCTGTTACCAAGCATGGCTAACAAAAGAGTAAAATAGCAAGCACACACTTTTTACTTCTATTTAATGAAAGTGAATGAAGAATAGAAATGGTTCAAAATGCAAAATACTTGGTTCTGTTCAATATTTCAATTATCTCTATTAAATTATGTTGTAAGCTGGACTGATTAGCACTACATTAGCTCATTAACTTTGACAGTCTGACCACCTTGTGCTAAGGATGGCATCTAAGTGCCCTCATTTATATGCATTAGATTCACTCATGTAGGCCTCCCTGGGAGCAAAGTAAAACTCATAATAATAATAAAAATCACCACTAGTAAGACAATACAATAATAATTCCGAGGAACAATATCACAATTTTGCCTTCAAATTCTGTCAGCATAAATGCAAACCTACTTCAGGCAGAAACTTGTAAATATAACAAGCAGATGGTATGTGGAAATTCATACAGCTTTAGAAAAATGCAATAATATCGTGTTTGTGTTGACAGAGCTCCTTCTTTGAAAGGAGCTCTAATCTCCAGATATGTGTATTCTCTCTTTAGCACAGTCCTGCAAGTCTGGGTGTGGGTAGGTATGTAGTGGAAGAACTTGGCAAGGTCACACCCTGCACATCATGCCGGGGCCTGAGAAAGAGTTGGGCCTTTGGGTAAAGTTGACATCCCCGGCTTCCTCTACCCCACACAGTATGGCTGCATTCCAGGCAACAGAAGCAAGGCTGACCTCCATCATACATCCATTCACTGATTCATTTAATCAGAGTTTACATGGAATATGGTCATTCATTCCCTTAGTGAAGAGCTTCTCAGCCATGACTACATATTAGAATCAACTGGGGAGCTTTTAAAAGTTACTGACATATCCAGATCTTCTGATTTTTTTTGCATTGGAAGAATAAAAATAATATCACTTATTAAGCATAAACTTTGGGGGGGTTTTGGTAACAGACTTACTAAGATATAATTCACATACCATATAATTCACTCATTTGAAGTGTCTAATTCGGCTCTCACCTTCTGAAATGGACTGCATTCTGCCTATGGAATGTGTATCTCTGCTTTCACTTTACTATGGCTCGCTCTTGAACTCTTTCCTGCTCGCTCTTGAACTCTTTCCTCTCACGTCCCATCTGGCCTGCAACCTCTTTACAAATGATATTAATAAATCTACTTCCTACCTATCAAAAAAAATAGTGTCTAATTCAATGGCTTTTAGTATGTTCGCAGGGTTGTACAACCAACACCACAATCCATTTTGGAACGTTTCCATCAACCCAAAAATAAACCCTGACCTGAGGCAATCCCAGTCCTGACTTAATACTATCTGTGTAACTTTGGGCAAGTTATTTAAACTTCAGTATTTTGAACCCTTAACTGCAGAATGTGAATAATAATACCTTCTAATTTGGTATTTGTGAAAATTAAATAAAATGATGCAAGTAAAAAGAAAGAAACCCTTCACTCTATAACTATCACTGTCACCTACCCCCAGGCCTGCATCTCCACCCTAGCACTAGGTAAATCCGAATCTACTTTCTGTCTCTATAGATTTACTTATACTAGACATTTCATATAAGTGGAATCATACAATACGTGGCCTTTCATGTCTGGCTTCTTTCACAACCACAGTGTTATCAAGGTGCATCTATATTGTAGCATGAATCAATACTTAAGTCATTTTAAAGGCCAAATAATATTCCACTGTATAAATATAACACATTTTGTTTATCCATTCATCAGTTGATGGACATTCATATTCTTTCCATATTGTGTTATTATAATAATGCTGATATTAACATTTGTATACAGTTTTTGTATTGACGTATGTTTTCATCTTTTAGGAGTATATACTTAGGAGTGGATTTGCTGGACCAAATGGTAATTCTATATTTAACATTTTGAAGAATTTCCAGAATATTTTCCAAAGTAGTTACACCAATTTACATTCCGACCAGGAATGTATGAGGTTTCCACTTTCTCACCATCTTCACCAACAATTGTTATTATCTGTCTTTTTGATTATAGCTATTCTAATTGGTAAGAAGTAGTATCTCATTTTGGTTTTAATTAGCATTTCCTTCATGACTAATGATGTTGAGCATCTTTCATGCACTTATTAGCCATTTGTTTATTTTCTTTGGAGGAATGTCTTTCTGATCCTTTGCCTATTTTGAGTTACTTGTCTTTTTATTATTGAATTGTAAACATTCTTTATACATTCTAGATAAAAGTCCTTTATCAGATATATGATTTACAAACATTTTCTCCAAGTGCATTTTCCCTTTCTTAATGGTGTGCTTTGATTCAGAAAAGTTTAAAATTTTCAAGAAGTCCAATTTACCTATTTTTTTCTTTTGTCACTCATGCTTTCGGTGTCATATCAAATAATTTATTGCCAAGTTTAAAGTCATGAAGATCTCTATGGTTTCTTCTGAGAATTTTGTAGCTTTAGTACTTATATTTATGTCTTTGATCCATTTTGAGTTAATTTTTGCATATGGTATGAGGCAGGGGTCCAAATTTCCTTTGCATGTGTATATTCAGTTGTCTCAGCACCATTTGTTGGAGAAAATATACCTTCTCCTCATTGAAAGTTCTTGGCACCCTTGTTGAAAATGAATTGACCATAGATGTATGAGTTTATCTCTGGACTCTGACTTCTATTCTCTTGATCTATATGGCTATCTTTATGCTAGTAACATACTATTTTGATTACTGTAGCTTTTTAGTAAGTTTTGAAATAGGGAAGTGGGAATTCCCTATTTTGTCTTTCTTTTTCAAGATTTTTTGGTTATTCAGTGTTCCACGTAATTCCATGTGAATTTTAGGATCAGTATGTCAATTTCTATTATGAAGCCAGCTGAGATTCTGATAGGGCAGAGTTTCTTGATATTTACTGAATTATTGTGGATAAGAACTGTGCCAGGTATTGGAGATACAGCACTAAACACAACACAGTGCCCACCTTTGAGTAATTTACAGTCCATCAGGTGCTCAAGAATATTTACAGGAAACCTAAGCAGGATTCCAGACACATTGTTAAGGTCCAATTTAGCCCAACACATGGCTCTAATTTGGCTGCTGCTTAGTTCGCTTCCCAGAGCCAACAAGGGAAGAAAGGAATCATGTTGGATGGAATGAACAGCAGGCATTTTACAAAGAGGGACCACCAGTTTTGAGAGAAGAAAGGGTCTTGGTCAATCCTTACCTCACATAAAATACACTAAATTCAAGACCATGGCTGTTTATTTAGCATTTCTTGGGCCCTTCAGCACTGCACTAGGCGCTTCAGTAGATAGGAAGGAGGGAGAGCAGAAAGAGAAAGAGGGGAGAAAAAGAGAAAGAAGAGGAAGAATAGAAGGAATGAAAAATATATTGAGCTCCTACTATGTGCCAGACACTATATTATGTACATTTATATAATTTTTTGTATTTTTCCAGTTTTATTGAGATATAACTGACATATAACATTGTGTAATTTTAAGGTATATAATGTGATGATTTGATGCACATATATATAGTGAAATGATTACAATAAGGTTAGTTAACACCTCCATCACCTCACATAATTACCTTTTTTGTGTGGTGAGAACATTTAAGAGCTACTCTTTGAGCAACTTTCAAGTATATAATACAGTATTGTTAACTATAGTCACCATGCTCTGTATCTCACATTATTTTAAAGAAATATGAGATGAGCTTCCTATCCCCAAAGACCCAGCTATATTCTAGTTGAAAACAACCACAGAATGATACATGCCATTGATGAAGAAATCACATGAAATTATCTGGTACAGGCTATAAGTATCAGAGTCCAGAGAAGAAAAAGGCCAATATACACTAGAAGAGGATGGAAAGGCACTGGACCTACTGCATTGGTTACCTAAATTCACATTTGATAAGATGTAGGCTTTCAATAGGCAGAGGAGTGGGGCTTCCAGGAAGCAGAGAAGCAGGCAAAAACATGAGCAATCATAGAAACCATTCATTAAGAACTTACTACAGGGCAAGCACTACCTTAAGCACTTTATGCCTCATTGCACTCTCAACCCAACCCCAATAGGTGTATGCTATTATACCCATTCTACAGATGAGGAAACTGAGGCTTAGAAAAGTAAATTATCCAAAGTCATACAGCCCAGAAGTGGTAGAACTAAAATTGGAAACGAATGTGTTTAACTCTGCCAAATTGCCTCTAAGGATGATAAAATGAGACCTCTGGGAGGCAGAGGCCAAAACAAAAACAGTAGAGCTCGTGGTTAGTTTGTTCCATGACCCTGGGAGGATCGACACAACTGCTGACTTCTGCTATCCCTATCCTTGAGATCTGACCTATACAGATCCTGGTGGTCTCAAAATGACTCCCTTATGGAAACACGACAGGGTCAGATTCACTCAGAAAGCACACACCCATGGATCCCATGTTTGTCTAGAAACAGGAAGGAGCAACCATGGCAGGAACTCCCCAAAATACTGCATCATGGGACTTGGCCCATGTTAGAGCAGACCATCTTCCCCACTCCTAGTTTCCCGGAGAAAAGCATCACTCTAAACACTCCTGATCTCTCTTTACCTTCTTCACTCACCATTCCCTGTCAGAGGAGCTCTTAACTGGGTGGTAAAAATAAGGGAGGATAAATGAAACAGGTTTGACTTGACACCTCATTCCTTCCTCTTGTGAACCAGCCTGCCATCTGAGAGCACTTTTTGGGCCAGGCTCCAAGTTCAGCATGGAAGGTGCTGCCCCTGCAGGACACATCTGTGGTAGTACAGTGTCTGTTGTAGCTGGATAGGTACCCCTGTCTAATCCTGGAGTTCAGTTAGCAAGCCTGTTTGGCTCGCCTCCTTAGCTATCTCTCCCAGTCTAGACTTCCTCAGGACTAAAGGCAATGCTTTGTACTCCAACTGCTTTACAATTCAATTGCTTCAGAACTTGGGTAGAAAAGACAGTGCAATTTATTCTCCCACTCAAAAATCACAACTCCCAAACTGCTTGGGCTCCCACACTCTGAAAGTAACCACCAAATATAGGGCTCTCTTTATTTAAATCCACAGGTGATGTTCTAGGGCACAGAGACCACTTAGAAACACAACCCACCTTCCCTGAAAGACCAGAGTACACTAAATATCTAGAACAGCAGGCAAGTCCAATTAATAAGGCATTTAGCAAAATCCTCTTTAGCCTGTGTTTTGGTAAGGCAGTGTAGTGTAGTATCTTAAGAGCATCAGCTCTGGAGCCAGAATGCCAGCGCATTGACTCCCAGCTCATTACCAGCTGTGTGGCTTTGAGCAAGTTATTTTACTTCTCATTGTCTCAGTTTTCTCTTGTGAAAAATTAAATGGGTTTTTATGAAAATTACATGTGTTAATGAATGTAAATTGCTTAGGACAGTGGCTGGCATGTAGCAAGTACCGTGTCAGCGCTCCTTAGCATTGTCAGTGGATGTATTCTGCACATGAATCTACTGCATAAGAATAGGCCCCTAGGGGCTTCCCTGGTGGCGCAGTGGTTGAGAGTCTGCCTGCTGATGCAGGGGACACGGGTTCGTGCCCCGGTTCTGGAGGATCCCACATGCCGCGGAGCGGCTGGGCCCGTGAGCCATGGCCACTGGGCCTGCGTGTCCGGAGCCTGTGCTCCGCAACGGGAGAGGCCACAACAGTGAGAGGCCCGCATATCACAAAAAAAAAAAAAAGAAAAAAAAAAAAAGAATAGGCCCCTACTCCGAAAAGTGAGAGTCACTCATTCATGTGGAAATTCAAAAAATATTCTCGCTCACTTACAGTCTTAATGACAGCAGTGAAAGCAGGAGACTTTAGGTCAGATAAGTGATTACTATTCACCAGAGAAGTATATTCAAGACTTTAAGGAATGAATTGGTTCATCACTCTTCTCAGCTTAGATAGTAGATCAGACTGTCCATCCTTTAATGAGATGGAATCTAGGATGCAGGACCTATCCTCAAATCTTGTTGAATTGGTCTTTGAGAAGAATCATTTTCAAATTAAACTGTGGTTCCTACTAATATATTATTATTTTCCAAAATGGTGTTTTCTTTGTGGTTTTTTTTTAAGATCTCATCCTTTATATCTAAGGTAACAATAAGCATTTATCCTGTGCCAACCTAGTATCCAATTCTTAACTCATTCATTTCCCTCTCCCAATTGTAACTTTGCATGTTACAACAAAACTCAGCTTTCAAATCGTACAGACTTTGATTAAAATGAAATTACTAATAAGAAACTGCTGTACAAAAAAATAAGATAAAATTCAGAAAACAAATGAAATTAGACATTGTGCACATACACATGTGTGCATGGGGCATATATGTTTATATATGTTCAAAGATAGGTAAATTGGTGTCTATGTATTCTTAAAACATTCTTGCTTTTTTTTTTTTTTTTTTTTTTTTTGCATTACGTGGGCTTCTCACTGCTGTGGCCTCTCCCGTTGCGGAGCACAGGCTCTGGACGCGCAGGCCCAGCAGCCATGGCTCACGGGCCTAGCCGCTCCGCGGCATGTGGGATCTTCCCAGACCGGGGCACGAACCCGTGTCCCCTGCATCGGCAGGCGGACTCTCAACCACTGCGCCACCAGGGAAGCCCCATTCTTGCTTTTAAAGAGGATATTGAGATAAGAACTTTTGAAGGTTGCTTAGATGTTATCAAGTTTCTAAACAAAGATAATAATAATAGTATCCAACAGTTCTTGAGTGCCTGCTATATGCCAGGCCCAGAGCTACATGAATAGCTCATTTGATCCTAATGACAACCCCATAAGGTAGATATCATTATGATCTCCACTGGATACATGTAGAAACTGAAGCCTAAAGAGGTTTAGTAAATTTCCCAAGGTCAGAGAGCTAGCAAGTGACAGAACTGAGATTGAAACCCAGCCTCTCCCCACAACACCCTCTGTCAACAGTGATCTTCCTTCCATTCAGGTGGGACCTGGCTATGTGCACTCTGGCCATTTGCTAGGCACAAAGGCTATAGGAGAGAGAAAGAGTGCTTTGCTAGGCACAGAGGGTAAAGGTTAGCTTGGTTCATCTCCCTTCCAGGGAGAGGAAAGAAAGATTTGGCTGGCCCTTACCTGCCAAGCCTCTCACTGCACGCAACAAATAGGAATTGAGAGTGTGCACTGTTCCAGACACTGTGCCAAGCCCCCACACCAAATGCCCTCCTTGCTAAGCTATGTCTCTCTTGTCCTTCACAAGCTCATTTCAAGACCTCTCTTCCAGGATGCTGAGCCTAATTCAACTCAATCAGCTCTGCTGAGCATGCTCAGCACCCCTCTTTACTCTGCACACTCCCACAGCAGCACAGAGGAAGATGCACACAGTAAGAATTCACCAAATGCATGTGGATAGCCTGGCTCCTAAATAAAAAGTAGGGAAGAGTTCATTGTTAATTCTATGCAGAGACACCAGGGCCAGATTAAGGAGAGAACAGCCAGGAGGTTAGGGTTACAGACAGGGACATGGGCTTTGGAGTCAAGCAGACCTGAGTTTGTAAACTGACTTTGCAACTTACAGCTGCATGTAGTTTGGGCAACTTACTTAACCTCTAGCCACCTCAGTTTGCTCATTTGTGAAATGGGGATGATAATAACAAAACTCTCACAGTACTGCTGTGAGAATTCAATTATAAGTTGCATGTTAATCACTTAGCACAGAGCCTGGCATATCATGGGAGCCAGGAGCTCAATGGGAGCAGCTCTTATCATTAATATCACCTAATGAAATACCCACAGTCCTTCTCAGGAGCATGCCTCAGGCAGGTGAACTGTCTGGCTTCCTTGGGATAGGCACAACATAGAAGGAGGATACAGGAAGTGATGAGGTACACATGCGCTGGCCACCACCTGACCAGAGTGAGTGCTTCTGAGCTCTGCAGTTTACCAGTGACCAGGACAACCAGAAAAGAAGCCCAAGCTGTGCACAGATACAGCTTTCAGCTTCCCACCACCTCCAAAAGGCAAAGGCGAGATGTCAATTCCTGGGATCCTTCGTTCCACCAGTAATGCCAATACTTTTTCTGTTGCTAGGAATGGTGCCCAAGTGAGCACCATGAAGCAAGCCCTACAGTGGGGCTCAGCTTTTATACTGTGATTCCAGTACTTTCTGAGGCAACAGTCCCTGAAACTCAAGGCTGTGGAGGACTATTCCTGCTTCACTGCATTTAAACTGCCTACTCCCACCTAACTATCTACGAGGGGGCAGCCTTCAGCTCTAGAGTCTCATCCTGACACCTCCCACTGTGCTCAGCTGCACAGGAATGGCCGTGTACGAAGAAGCAGGAATAGGCGGTCACCACCTTAGCTGGTCTTTGGTATCCACTCCTTTTCAGTTCATTGAAGTTATTTTCCCAAAACTCACAACACTATATCACAGGTTGATGGAGTCTCTGACCAAAAACAGTAACGCAGTGGTCTGTCCACATTTTCTCACTGAGTATACCGGTATCAGGTTAAGAGTAGGGCCTTAGACCCAGGCAAGAGGCCCTTTCCTAAGACCCACACTTTAGAGGAGCTCACTCTGGCTCTCCTCTGGCTGCACCTCTCCCCCACTAAACTGAGGAGTCTATGGGGCAAAGAGGACATGCCCTCTTAGAGTCCAGACTCTCAGCTTCTAGACCAAAGTCCACGTAAATAAACCCCAGAATTCTCTGCCCAAAAGCATGAAGTCTGTTCCAGGGGATTTGTGCAGGCCTCTTCCTCCCAAGGGTGAACAACACCTCAGCTGTACACACCCCTAGCCTGTTGGGTGACCCAGGGCCAGTTATTTAAGATAAGGGAGTGCTGCATGGAGCTTGGACATACAATCTGGCAGGTCCATGTGCATGTGCATGAGGTCTCTGGTGGTACAGAAAGAGAGCCAGGCATAGAAAGAGGAGGGGACAGGGGTTTGCAAGCTACAGGCCAGATGCCTCCATTTATAACTTTGGCCTGAACCATACAAATATGAGAAGCAAGATTGCATGTTAATGCTGTTTGATTCTTATGAATTACATGGAAGAGGCAGAGGGGTGGTAGCCCCATCTCCTAACCTCTCTAATGGAATAGAGACACTGGCTCTCTAAGTAGAGTTTCTTTTTTGGTAGAGGAGAGTAATCCAGAATGAAATCAACCATAATGCTGAGAATTTCCAAAATAGGCTTAAGTTGAAACATTCTCTCCTAAGTCAGATATGTGTCAGTCTATAATGTTCCAATTTGGGGATCAGTAAAGCCCTCCACATCCATACCTAGTTCCTTATGTAAGCTCTCCTCACAGCACCTCTATTCTGTGGCTGTCCTTGGACAGATCTGCTTTAAGGATGAACCCTAAGGCCCCTCCCAATAGAAGAGCATCAGGCAGCCTGAGCATCCTCATGGCTATCCTAACTCCTGGAGCCCTCCTCTCTCCTTCACACACAGTCCAAGCACTTCCCTGTCCTTCCTTCAACACCAGGAGGACCCTGCCATTTACTAGCTCCAGATCCCTGCTACCCTGGTGCTCACCCTCCTGGGAGAATGTGATTAGCTCTCAACACTGACTATGAACTTTCACTGTGGGGTTGTTGATCTGTTCCAGGGTAAATCTTGAAGCATAAAACTTCCTTAATGCCAAACTCTTAAACTGGATCAGAGAAATTTTAAACCACTAAAAGCTGATGGTCTCTAGCGAAACAAGACCCCATCCATCCAAGTGTCTGGGCATTGCTAATACTGTCCATAGAGGCTTATTCAGTTTCAAGTACATTTGAAACAGTGATTATTGCACCATGAATAGCTACCGTATGTCCAATGTATCACACTTCCAAATAATAAGAAAATCACTCACCTGTTTCTGTGCTGAAAAGGCTGGCTTATCTGTGAGCACTCTGGTTGGCAGAAGTCTCAGGGATCCCAGAGAGAAGTAGTAGTTTGCTGATTGACATTTCATCTAAGTACTAAGGACATCTACTGAAGAAAAGCTGGTAGACTGTACCTCTACTGGCAGGTTGGCAAAAGTCTCTCAAAGTTGAAGCTTTTATAAAGCTGCCCCCTGCCCTCTTGCCTTCTGCCCTCTGGCCTATGACTCACCAAAACTGGCCTTCTGGGACACAGCTCTGGTATTTCTACTGCAGGGCTGGCCACCTCAAGACAAATCCTGTGGACACAGGCCAGCGTGACTCCAAGCTCATTTCCCAAGCCCCTGTCTCTTCTCTCACTCTCTCTAAATCTGCACAAGCCCTAAACAGTAAGATAAATTAGGACAAAATTTTTTTGTTCTTGACATCTCTTAAAATCTAACATGAGGGGGCTTCCCTGGTGGCGCAGTGTTGAGAGTCCACCTGCCGATGCAGGGGACCCAGATTCGTGCCCCGGTCCGGGAAGATCCCACATGCCGTGGAGCGGCTGGGCCCGTGAGCCATGACCGCTGAGCCTGCGCGTCCGGAGCCTGTGCTCAACAATGGGAGAGGCCACAACAGTGAGAGGCCCGCGTACCGCAAAAAAAAAAAAAAAATCTAACATGAGGCTCCCAACTTGCCCCTTCAGTGGTACCCTCCTGCCTGTACTCTTTGTAAAAGTTCTCCAAGGCCAGACTCCCTCCTCCCTTAAAATGCTCATCACCCTTACTTCTCAATAAGCTGTATTCATCTTCTATGAGCCCTTTTAGGTGATAAAAACAAACAAGCCAGTGTGTATAACAGTTATGAACAGAGGAAAATAAATTAATACTCTTCCCCCAAGTATCATACCTGGAATTTAATAGGGACCTTCAATGACTTGGGGGTGGGGGAAGTAACAGAACATTTACCTAAAGCATCTGTTATAGTAACCACTAGATGTTACCTATACCTATTTTAAATTAAATTAAATTAAAATTTAGTTTTCAAGTGCTCAGTAATCACATGTGGCTAGCAACTACTATATCAGGTGGTGCAGATTTAAAACATTTCCATCACTGCAGAAATTTCTATTGGGCCAGATTGCTCTGGAGGCTGACCCTAATGGTGGGACTTTCAGGCACTGTGGTAAGCTAGTAAAACTGGTAGGAGAGATGTAGGGAGCAAAAGGACCATTCTGAACCCTTTGCGAGCTATCTTTTGCCTGTACAAAATGTACTCTCTGCTGCTGCCCAAAGAGACTATCAGCCTGTGCCAAAAAAGTCATTTCTGCCCCAACCACCCATAAGGATAGATGTAGAAAGTGACACACAGCTGCCTGGCCCTTGCTTTTAGAAACAGAGCAACCTTCAGCTGAGTTCCTACCTTAGGGACATGAAGAATTATAAAGCCATTAACCTGTCCCTACACTGTAGGTTACTAAAACTATGAAAAACAGTCCTTGGCAAAGTCCAAACAGAAAACTAGAAATCCCAAGAATTCTATGGCATCCGGGGCATGTTCACTGCACTCACAGACCACCTAACATCGAACCCATCACCTTGGCATTGGAGGACCCTTTGCCTCTATTGCAGACTTGGAGATAGTCACTAGACTCTATTTACTAAAGTGGGAAAGTGGCTACTGACATTTAAGAAAGGTTTTCAACCACAAGGGTTGAAATCAATAGGGTGTTCTAGCAACCCTTGGTTAATTAACTAGAAAATTAAGCTCAGCATAATACTCCATACTGGGTAATCAAGGTTTTGCTGTAAGCAGTGTGCAGTCAAAAGGTAAACATCACCTCAAGGTTCAACCATTTCTGTAACTGAATCTCCAAATTAATGTTATTTCCATTAGCACTGGTGAGGAAGCAAACCACAATACTGATAACTAGTAAAACTTACTGAGTGATAACTGCATTCCATGCACTATTCTAAGTATTTAGTATGTTTGAATTCATTTAATCTTCACAACAATCCAATGAGATATGTACTATTATTATCCCTATTCTCCAGATGAGGGAAATGAAACACACAGACATTAGGTGACCTGCCTAAGAACACACAGACAGAAAATAGAGATTGTATTTCAGCCAAGGTGATCTGGTGTCAGAGCCTATGCTCTAGGTCATTATACTAGACTACCTCGCAACTGTGGGTAACAATGAATGAGTCACAGAAGTCCCCCGAAGGCTGGCCTTATCTCCAGCTAGCACAGTGCATGGCAAACAGTAGATTTTCACTAAATGTTTGGTGAATAAATAATAGCTAAAATCTATTAAGCACTTCCTATCTCATTTACTCCTCAAAGAAATCCTATTGCTATTATTATAATACCCAGTTTATCACCCTCAGTTTTCACAGGTGAGGAAAATGAGACATAGAAAGACTAAGCCCTTGTTTAGTCACCTGCCCAGGATCACAGAGCTAGAGAATGATGGAAAAAGAATTTGAACCCAAATCTAGATTCCACTCTTGAATGAATGAATGAGCTGTTGCAGAATATATAGTCTGCCCTATCACACTCTTAATTATTTGCTGTGTCAAGTGTGAGCTGTAGCAGCCTCAACCTAAGTCTTAGTTCTTCAAGGTAACTGTGAGCTCCTTGAGGCGGGGACCACGCCTGACTGCTCCCCCAAACTCTTAATCCAGTGCTGTGCAAGGAATTAGTGTTCAGTAAGCACTTGCTAATTGATTCAGTACCCTAGTGAGGGGCTTTTCCAGTTTAAAGCCTGCTGACTGGCTTCCTGTGTCCCCTTCTGGCCCTAAGCAGCATCCCTGGCACTGGACAGACACCCTGAGGAGCCTTGCCTCCCAGGAGGGAGTGGCGGAAATGGTACACTCCAGCAGGGAGAATTATTTTGTTGCTGATACTGCTTAGACTTTCTGAGGCATCATGATAATAAAGAGCAGACTGACTTGGAGTTGGGTTTATCGTTGTTTTTGAATTCTCTACAATGTACTCCCTTACTGCCTGCACCTAGACAGATCACCCCCACTACCCTCTTCCCAATAACAGTATGTTGTTGTGGCTTCCTACCAGAAAGAGTGTAGAGAGGCAGGGCTGTAATCATTCTAATCAAGCACTAGGCTGGGAGACCAAAGGCTAGGATTAGAGTCTCAGTTCAGTCAATAACTAACTGCCCTTGGACAAGTCACTAGACTTGTTAACTTTCTAATCTACGAAATGGAGGTACCATTGCCTACTCACACATTGGTCCAAAGCAGAATAAAATGATGGTACGGATATGCTAATCAAATAAAGGGATTGTTGTTATTTTTGTTCTTCACTAAACTAGTGGTCACTATTTTGCTGACTTACTCATTAGCCTTCCTTTGGCAATTCACAGAATTACGTGGATTTTTTTTTTAAGAATAAAAGCCTTTACTAAAGCAAAGGAAAGCAAATCCCCAGTTCAAGCTGGTTCAGGTTTCTCCCAAATAAGAATCACAGAGCCCTTAATAGAGAATGTTAACAAATATCAGTGCAATGCCATAGCCACCTCTCTCCATTGTAGCTAAACAGACCCACCACCACAACTGAGAGCATTTGAGCTAGAAAGCAAACTGATAAGGTAGAATGTGAAGAAGGAAATTCTGCTTAGCCAGAGGCCCCATGGCTTCTCTCAGTCATCACTGCCCAGCACGCAGCAGTCAGAACCAAATCAGCTTTTTTAAACAATAGCATCAATAGCAAGAGGTTCAAAGGAAGTGAAGAAGGGTTGGTAGAGTGTGGTTCCCCTGGAGATTCCTTCACTAGCATGTAGAATTGGTGCAGATACCTCCATCAGCTTCATGTATATTTTCTACGACCGCTGATAGGGCTGCCTTGTTGAAGTTAATTCCAAAGAAAGCAGCCTAATGTACCATCATTTTAGAAAACATTCCCAAGGCTTACCATCGCTGACTAATACAAAGATGCATCAAAAGACCTTTGTTTCTAAATAAAAAGCAGTCAATCCAGACATGACATTTCAATGAAAACTGACGTCTCAAAGTTTAATTTGGCTCCACAAATGGGTGAGGATTCGTCAGAGCTTTGTTTCTCTCTCACATACCATAGATGGTTGCCTCAGACTAAGGCCCCGGGCAGAACTTCATGGCTCTGGACACTGCTATTAACAATTAATAATAATAATAATAATAATAAAACCATTAATAGAATATTCAGGCCAAAGGGACCTTTGAACTCATCAAGTCCAGTCTTGTCGAATTATGGAGGAGAAAAATGAGGGCCAGAGAATTTAACTGATGAATCCAAAATCAGTAACAGAAGGGATCAGATGCCAGGTCTTCCGACACTGGAGTATTATTTTACTAAAGCGCACGGCCTCATTCTTTCTTCTGAACTCTGTGGTAAAGCTACCACCTTGATTGGTCAGATGGACAATTTTACACCCTCTCTCACTTCACCACATTCCTACATAGACCACTTTTAATTATATGTTTGATAGGTCATTTAAAACCTATTTTTCCTCTCAGATCAAGTTCTCATTAGTACCAAATACATTCCCAGTTTCTCCCCAGTCAAACTTACAAACTCATTTTTTATTTTGGCCCCCACTGTGTGGCATGTGGGATCTTAGTTCTCCGACCAGGGATCAACCCTGTGCCCCTTGCAGTGGAATTGCAGAGTCTTAACCACTGGACCACCAGGGAAGTCCCACAAACTCATATTAATAACAATTTAAGTGGATCATAGTTAAGAAGACAAACACGCTGCCTATAAAAAGGTAGTCAAAGACACTCAGGTTACTCATTTTTCATTCTTTGAATGATCCCTGACAGATACCATATCATTCATAGTGCTGGGAATTGGGGATTCCATGTATTTTAAAGAATACCTGTTGTATGTAAGAGGACGTACTGTGGTTCAATACTCCTTTTGACTGCATACAGTTAATCTTTATTTGGAGCTGTATTTGTATGCAGTAAGATGGTGTTAGCTGTGAGGCTTTTAAGCTGCATAAATTCCCATACTTACATCACATTATTCCTGGTCTCTGGGAACCCAACTTTGCACTATCCTTATGAGAGAGGGTTGACTTATATTTTACTATGAATAAAAACATAATTTCATTCATAAGACTGAGAGTTGTGCCCACTTGGAATGCACATCAGAATCTCTAGAGGGTTGTTTTCAAGCCATAGATTTAACTATAGGGAGTCTAATGCCTCCTGAGGGGGTAAGTATTCCTGCTGGGTGATAATCACTGTGTTCCAAGAGTCTAGTTACCCACTAAAATGGTGTGGAGGCAGAAAAAAAGGGTTGATCACTATCAGTATAATACTTTATATTTTCAAAACCATTTTTAATGAAAATGACTAACATTTATGGAGCATTTACTACATGCCAGATATGGCTCTAAATTTCTTTAACTGTATATAACTCATTTAAATACCAGATATACCTGATGATGTAGATATTGCCATTTTTCTCATTTTACTGATGAGAAAACTGAGGGGGAGAGAAGCGAAATCACATAGCTAGTGAGTGGCTGAGTCCAGATTGAACCAAGGCAGGCTGAAATCAAAAGTCCTTCTCATAAACCTACACACTTATGGTCAGTTAATCTTTGTCAAAAGGAGGCAAGCATATACAATGGAGAAAAGACAGTCTCTTCAGCAAGTGGTGCTGGGAAAGCTAGACAGCCACATGTAAATCAATGAAGTTAGAACACTCCTTCACACCATACACAAAAATAAACTCAAAATGGCTTAAAGACTTAAATTTAAGACATGACACCATAAAAACTCCTAGAAGAGAACATAGGCAAAACATTCTCTTACATAAATCATAGCAATATTTTCTTAGATCGGTCTTCCAAGACAAAAGAAATAAAAGCAAAAATAAACAAACGGGACTTTATCAAACTTAAAAGCTTTTGCACAGCAAAGAAAACCATAAACAAAACAAAAAGACAACCTACGACTAGGACAATATATTTGCAAATGATGTGACTGACAAGGGTTTCATTTCCAAAATATACAAATGGCTGGTACAACTCAATATCGAAAAAACAAACAACACAATCAGAAATGGGCAGAAGACCTAAATAGACATTTCTCGAAAGAAGACATACAGATGGCCAACAGTTACATGAAAAGATGCTCAACATCACTAATCATTAGAGAAATGCAAATCAAAACTACAATGAAGTACCACCTCACACCGGTCAGAAGGGCCATCATCAAAAAAACCTACAAATAATAAATGCTGGAGAGGAGGAAACCCTCCTACACTGTTGGTGGGAATGTAAATTGGTGTAGCCACTATGGAGAACAGTATGGAGCTTCCTTAAAAAAAACTAAAAATAGAGCTACCATATGACCCAGCAATCCTACTTCTGGGCCTATATCCAGAAAAGAGAAAAACTCTAATTTGAAAAGATACATGAACCCCAATGTTCATAGCAGCATTATTTACAATAGCCAAGACATGGAAGCAACCTAAATGTCCATCAGCAGATGAATGGATAAAGAAGAATATATATATATATATATATATATATATATATATATATATATACACACACACACACACACACACAATGGAATATTACTCAGCCATAAATAACAATGAAATAATGCCATTTGCAGCAACATGGATGGACCTGGAAATTATCATACTAAGTGAAGTAAGTCAGACAGAGAAAGACAAATATCATATGCTATCACTTATATGTAGAATCTAAAAAAATGATACAAATGAACTTATTTACAAAATAGAAACAGACTAACAGACATAGAAAACAAAAGTATGGTTACCAAAGGGGAAGTGGGGGGAGGATAAATTAGGAGCATGGGAGTAACAGATACACACTACTATATATAAAATAGATAAACAACAAGGATTTACTGTATAACACAGGAAACTATATTCAATGTCTTGTAATACTACAGTGGAAAAGAATCTGAAAAAGTGGATATATATATTATATATATATATATAAAAATTGAATCACTTTGCTGTACACCTAAAACTAACACAGTATTTTAAATCAACTATACTTCAATTTAAAAACGTCCTTCTTGATCCCAACTTCATCCCTGCAGTTCTAATCCCCTCTCCAGAGGTAACCTGAGTTAACTGTTTGATGTGCAGTTTTCCAAAACTCATTCTATGCATTTATATACATAGGCATGTACCTATGTGAAATAAATATTTTGTTTTATTCTTTCTTTTTTGTCTATATAAATCATACCATCTGATGTTCTTTCCCCAACAGTGCACTGCGTCTTCAAGAAGGGTAAGTTAAGAACCATTTAAAAATGATTCAGAAATCTGTTTTGGATATCAGCTTTCTCCCATGTAGTATGCTGAGACCCTTAAGAGCCTGCAGTTCCATGATTTACAAAAGATCTGGGCCAAACCTGGAGCTAGAAAACACAGCTCTAGACCAGCAGTTCCTCTCAGCCATGGAAGCACATTATAATCACCTGAGGAGCTTTTAAAAAGAACTGATGCCCAAGCATGACCCTAGACCAACTAAGTCAGAATCACAGGAGACTGAGCCAACTGTCAGTATTTCTTAAAGGCTCCCCTGGTGACCCTGATGTGTGCTAGGGCAGGGGTTGGCAAACTATGGCCCTTGGGCCAAATCCAGCTAGCCACCTGTTTTCCTACAACCTACAAGCTAAGAATGGTTTTTACCTTTTTAGATGGTTGAAAAAAAGATCAAAAGAATAACATTTCATAACACATAAAATATATGAAATTCGAATTGTGTCCATAAGTAAAGTTTTATTGGAACACAGCTATGCCCATTCATTTACACATTATCTACAACTGCTTTTGTGCTACGAATTTAGAGCTGAGTAATTGCAACAGATACCTCATGGCTTGCAAAACTTAAAACACTATCTGACCTTTTACAGAAAAAAAAATTTGCTAAATCACGGTCTAGGTCATCACCTTTCTAAGAGATCTACCTTCACAGACTCTGTAATCTCAAAAGAAGCAGATACACCACTGTCTAACTAAGAGGTTCCAAACCTGGGTCATGGTCTTCCTTGGGATCACTCTATGAATGGAATTATGAAAAAAATTTTAAATGGGTTTGCAGTTTTCTGGGGAAAGTCTCCATAGCAGGAGCAATTTCTTCACAAATTTTCCCAGATAGGAACTTCCCTGGCAGTCCAGTGGTTAAGTGCAGGGGGCATGGGTTTGATTCCTGGTTGGGGAACTAAGATCCCACATGCCACGTGGAGCAGCCAGAAAAAAAAAATTTCCCAGATAATCAGTAAGCTGCCTAACTGTATAGGTAGAAGATAGAAAGTAGTCAGGGGTGGGCTGAAAATGAGTGGCAACTGGGATAGGATATTAAAATAAAGTTGTACCAGATTCCAGTTATTGATGTCAGCTAATTGGAAATAGAAACACCTCAAGCCTAGGCATCAGCCTTAATGTCACTAAATTTCCTCATCTGGGCAAAGAAAATCATCAGTTCCAATCCCAGAAGTGTTAGGAGAACCAGGTCACATTATGGGTAGGAAAATGCTTAGAAAAAGAATAAAGCATGGTAATTAATCGTTTCTGTTTAAAGGTTCATTTCTTTTAATTAAAAAAAAACCACCTTATCAGATCAAGAAAAAAAGGGGGGAGGAGAAGAAGAAAAACAGAATATCCAGAGGAGTTCTAAGAAATAATGCACGTGGACTGTGGCATTAGGGCTGTGTACTGGATTTTCCAAATATCTGGAAAGTTGTCTAAGAAATATACAGACATCATTTGCCCAGGGCCCCTGATGACCACATTCAACCTGTTTCCAGAATTCTCCAAAGGTTAATTCCCCAAAGGTAAATACAGGAAAAGTTTCTCTTAGGCCTTCATCAGTAGCTATGAAGAAGGGTTAAATGTCTTTAAGTCTCTTTCAAATAACTTGGAAAACATCCTTCCCCTTACTCCCCAGAAAAGCAAGCAAACAAGTGAACAAACAGAAAAGAAGATTCTCCATCCCAGAAAAGATGGCCCGTGATTTCTGGAAAAAGCATTCTAATGTGGCTGGCATGTCCAGGTTTTTGTCAAAATATCTGCTGTGTTTAGATTTTGTAATAGAAAGATCTCATTATGTGAGTGATGTCATAGACAGTGTGTCTGAGGAAAGACTTATGAATGTCAGTTCTTTAAGATCCACCATGTCAGGATGCTTCTAATATACAAATATTATCATGAGCATGTAACACAACACACTTGCCTTATTTAACCTCGTCCACTAGAACTGTGACCCTCCAGTCACAAGAATCCAAGAGTCATGACAACCCCAGCGTAAAAGAAAGGAAGGGCCACTAGGCCGCTCTCCCTGTGCATATGGCTGTGGGATGCTTATATTAATGTTTCAGGCTCCTTGACCCCCACTGTGATTCTCTGATGCAGTTTACCTAAGGGACCCTCATAGCTTCAAGCAGTTAAACTATGTTTCCCCAAGTAGCTCACTCATACCCACAAACAAATTCCTAATGAAAATCTGGCTCAAATAAAATTTGAAAAAGGCCCACTCCTTAGGTTCCTGGGAGATTTATGGTATGTGGGTGCTAAATTTTGTTATTGCTGAAGTAAGACAAGCAAAATCAACACATGGCTCATTAAGAAAAACCAGATGATATAGATGTTAGCATTGTAATTGTGGGCGGGCTTTCAGATTTCACAGAATGGCCTATTTAAAATAAGTTATATGCAATACAAGGTGAATTTACAAGGAATCCCCTTTAATTGGGTCACCCCCTTCCTGGTCCGTACCTGGGGGAGGGAACAATTAAGGACCAAGGCTTCATTTCACAAGTGGTTTGGGGAGGCGATCTCATTACTTTATAATCATAACTCACATACCCGGTCAATGAGGAGAAAGCTAAGAGCAAGGAGCTTTTCTGAAGCCCATATCATTTTCTATTCTGATCCACTGCAAATGTTCTCTGCCCAAGGCACAGGAAGGACACATGGAGCGCATCTTTGCTACAACATATGGTACTGAAGCAGCAAGCTGATAAGTCTTTAGCAGTACTTGACAGTGGTAAGAGATCAATTATTGTCACATAAATATTAAAAAGCTCCCCTAGTACTCTGTTGCAATGAGCGTATATTTAACCATAACTACCTCCCTCTTAATAGCAACCGAATTTGCCTGAGAAACAAAATGTCACCCCATCAGGTGAAGTTCAATTAAATGCTCAGTTGGTCCAAAGGTGTGTTGCTGCTGTTGCTGCTGCTGCTTCTATCTGTAATGAAAGCCAACACATGAAACAAGTACCTATTACCTTCCCTGGAGATCAAGATTCTATCTTGCAGGTGATAGGAACTTTCTGGAGGCTGCTCAATGTGGATTTTGTCTAGGAAATTCTGACCTCCTAAATCCTTTGAGGAGATTGAACCTGGCCTTGGGATCTGAAGCACAATATCTTTTGCCCTGGAGGTTCCAAAATTTCTTCTGGAGCAGATTCTAGCAATCGCCCCCCCCAGCAAGAACTGACTGAGTGCAACCTGATATTTAGCTCAAATCCCTACTCCCCAAGGCCCAGCTTTCTCCTGAGCAGGATTGGAGGAGGTAATGAAGAAAAAAGAATTCTCCAGGAGGTTGAAAATTACAAGATTCAGATGCTTACGTGATCTCAGGATTCCAAGAGAATCATGTAGTCTGGAGAGCTCAGGTACAGAATTTCTAGGTCAGGTCACTGGGAAATACCTTCCCATTATTCCAAAGCTAGAATGGCAAGGCATTCTCTGAAAACTGAGTGCGTCTCCAGTGATTTTAGTTGTAATTCAGATTACAGTGCACTCATAAGACACTCCAGCTCCAAAGAGAACAATTTCTGCTTATTAAATCAAGAAGAAAAATATTTTAATTATTTGAGAGTATGTGCAGTTGTGCACAGAACAGGTGAGAAAGTGTGCAAAGCATCAAGAGATTCTTGACTGAAATGTGAAATAAATACCAGCACACACACACAGTTGTAGAAAGGATATTATAAGCTGTAATCACAACTCTTTGGCTGTAGGGTCAAGAAAAGAAAACCCTTTCTCTGAACTGAACAGGAAAGAGCAAAGCAGAGTGTGTAGTGGTTAAGAGTGTGTGCACTGGAGCCAGACTGCTTGGGTTCAAATTCTGGCTCTGCCACTTACTTGAGCAAATCACTTAGCCTTTCTGTGTCTCAGTTTCAATTCATATTAAAAACATTTTTTTTCAAGCCTCAACTCTAGAATTCATTTTTATTTCTAATTTATCTCCAAAGAACAGCAGCTCCCACCATTTTAAGTCCCTTATCTGCCTCTGCGTTTCTCTGGGCGCAAAAGCTCAATCTAAGCAAAGATTTCGCTTTGTCGGGGTGCCAGGTGCTACAAGGAGGGCTGAGGGTGAGTCCTTTGAAAAGACAAAGCTTTGCCCCCATTTTCAACTGGGCTTTGGAGGGTGGCTGCAGATCAGTATCAAATGTTCTCAGAGTGGACCCTCCCCACTGCTCTGGGTGGGAGTGCAGTTTCGCAAGAAGCACCCCTAAGAAGAAAGCTCCCCTCAGGCTGGCAGGGTTAGGGAGAGACTATTCATTTCCAGGAGTGTTATTAATTGTTTTGACACCTGCCTCTGGCGTCGGCACCTTTTGGTGTAAATAAATGATTGGCTAGGGCCAGAGCATTGCCTGCTACGAGATGAGTAGAAGAAGCAGGGCCTTGGTGAAACCGCCTGCACAGCTCTTCCCAGCAGCCCCTCCTCATCAAGAACACATTTTTCTCCCTGTCCCCACTACCCTATCCTTTTTTTTTAATGAGGAAAAGAAAGAAACCTGTCTTTTCTTCATATTCTCATCCCAGCTGGTGTTTATTCCCTCTTCCTTTCCCTCCCCGCCTCACCCCACTTAGGGGGAAAATTAAAGGAAAAGTGGTTTCTAAGCAGTTGAAAGAATGCCTCGTTCTGTGGGTGAGGTCAGCAATTTGGGTAGGAAGGCGTAAAACGGAAGGAGAATTCAGTGACACCACCAGGATTGAGCAATGGCCATTGGACTGAATGCAACCTTTCTGGCCCTTCTGCCCACGTTTGGGTTATTTGTTCTTCTATATCTTATCTCATTTTGCGTACAAGCCCTCAGAGGTCAGAGGCATGGCTTCCTTTACACTGTGACCAGATCCTAGCATAATCATGGCTAACATTTGCCAACTGCTAACTATATACCAGGCACGGAGATAAACGTACATGCATTATCTCCTTCAATCCTCACATTAGCCCTATAGGATCAGTACTCATGATCCCTCTTTGACAGATGCAGAAACTGAATCACAGAGGTGAAGTGAACCACCTAAGGTCACACAGTGAGTAAGAGGAGAGGTCTAAGGACCCTGGACCCAAAGTGCACATGGGTAACCACGTCTCGGACTGGTTTAGTTGTCCTAGGTCACACATGAGTGCATTATGAATTCAAGCCTTTGGCAGGCAGGCTGCAGCTACTTTTCCTCTAGTGACTAGCTTATTGGAGGCACGCAATCCACATAAAATAATCCTTCTCGTGCCTGGGAACAGCAGAGCTATTCTTCAGTTTCTCTGATGGGTTTCGAAAAGACCACGAATTCTGAGCAAGTTACTCTCGCTGTGTGTCTGACAATGAGAGGTGAGCTATGAGCCCAACAGGATTATTCTGAGGTAAGGAACGGCCCTTTGTATGGGAGTATTCTTAAATCCCCGAACCCCTCAACATCAAGTGAAGAGAAACATTATAAGCAAAATTAGGAAGCTATTTTTTGTTAAATGGGGAGAGTAAATTTAGTGCTCCTGAGAGTGAGGAACTCAACAGGATGATCTGGAGCAGACCACTGAGTTTCACAACTCAGACTCTGCCAATCTCCTCTGTAAATACCCAGGCTATTCCAGGCCTGCTTCCTCTCTGGAGCAGATGCCACTAGTCTCAGAACATCACGGGGGTAGAGATTTAACAGGCAAAAGAGGCAAAAGACCATGTGGTGACACCACTGCACATTCATTTAAGGCTTTATAATTTGTGAAGCTCCATTGCCTACATGATCTCATTTGCTCCACTTATGTTGGGGGCCAATTAGCACCAACCCCATTTTCCACAATAGGATTACGAGACTCCATGCGGTGACTGGACATAGCCCAGCTTCCATAGTTACTGAAGTAACAGAGTTGGGATTTGAAACCAGGTCAGCTGACTGCATATCCCTGCATTTTCTGATAATGTGATGTAAGTGCTAGGAATTTGATTTTTGTTTTGTTAAAGTGTACCAGAGTACTCCAAGATACCAGAGAACATCCAATTTCCAATGCTGATATTAAGGGCCTGGTACACACCCTACGGGTTCCCTGAGAAGCCTGTATACTCTTACTGGGTATGGTTAGGACATTTCTGGGACATGTATCACCCAGCCAAACCTCCTTCAATTTCTGGCTCTGGTCTTCCTCCTCTCTGAACATAAGTACAGAAGTGTCTCACTTCATGCAGTTTTTCACATATACTTTACTTGATTTAATAGTATATGCCATCTTACCAGGTTTGATGTTGTTTCACATATGAGTCCTGTCTCTCCAGACACACTGAAAGCTCCTATATGTTTTGCTACTGTACCCAGGACTATGATGACCACACAAATGACAGATAATGTATGTGTTTTTCCTAGTAAATAATCACATATATATTTACACCTTACAATTAACAAGGAGGTTAGCTGTAGACCCTCAGCAAACCCAAAGCAGAAGATCAATAATGATATTGAAAAATCATAATGCTTTACTGACTACCTACTATATGTCCGGTATTGGGCTAGGAGCTTTATGTGCATTATCTCATTTAATCTCCTAACAATTTTATGAGGTTGATACTGTTTTCATTCCTAATTTGCAGAAGAAACTAAAGCCTAGAGCAATGGTCCTCAAACTTTTTGTTCTCAAAACCGCTTTACATTCATAAAAATCGTGGTGGATCTCAATGAGCTTTTGTTTATGTATCAATAGCATATATGTATCTCAATATTTAGCACATTAGAAATTAAAACCCAGACCATACTTTGAAAACTATTGGCCTAGAGGGTTGAATAAGTGTTCAAGGTCACTCAAAAAGTAATCAGATTTGAACCACTGCAGTTTGAGTCCAGAGGCCCCGCTTTTAATCACTGGGTTATATTGTCTCCCTAAAAGAGATTTCTTTGATTTGCTCTTGAGTCAGGGAGGAAAGGGGTAGCTACATAGGTAGGGAGCAATAATCATGAAGGCAATGAGAATAAATATTAGGAAAGCCCAGTGGCATGCTGCATTCTTTGCTCAGCTGGGGGTGGCTGATTGTCCAGGGTCCTTAGACCTCACTTTTCAGTCTGCCCAGAGGACACAGCAAGCATCTTGCCTGGAGCCTTGATAGCCCTCCCTCTTCTCCACAGCCTCCTCCCTTCTTCCCCATGCAGTCGTGGGGAGAGGAAGTTCTACTACTTACTGGTTGTGTGACCCTCGACAAGTGACTTAATCTCTCTGAGTCTCAGTTTTCTCACCTGTACAACAGAGATAAGAATAATACCTATCTCACATCTGTGATTGAGAGGACTAAATAAGATAATGTATGTAAGGTTTTTAGCATCGAGATAGCCATGTACTCCACAAATTATTTAAAAGGATATCAAAAACAGGAAACAAATAATATCACTAAAATAATTTGTTAAGCATTTACTTTACATGATAACAGTGTACTATTGTTTATGAGTAATAATTCATTTAGTCTTCACAACAATCTTTATGATTGGAATCATTTTGCCAATGAACAAACTGGGACAGGTTAGGTGGCATAGCCAAGGTCACAGAATTCACAAGTGATGGCACTAGAAATCAAACCCAGGCTGTCTCATTCTGGAAACTGAGCTTAGAACCACAGAGCTCCTCTCAAACAAAAGTCAAAGCTACTATACCCATTGAAGCAGAAAACCAAATCTTTATCCTCATTCTCTAGATCTAGAACATGAGCATAGGAAAACAAATGAGAGCGCTTTTCATCAACAGTGTACAAAGGGTCAAGGAGACGAGGATTTGCAGTGCTCATGGATGGGACACCCACCAGGGTTGCCTACGGGTGGCAGGATTAGAAGGCACAACGTCCTTAGCATCGCTTATTTGTTTCAAAGCCTAGTAACCTCATGCATAAAATCTCTTCACCAAATAAATGGGAACCCCTTGCTTCATTTAATTCCTCTTCATTGACTAATGTAATGGCCAATGTACTGAACTGCAAGCACCTAGCTGGCTCCGAGGCAATCTTGTGGAAGCCAGAACCCCTCATCGGTGATCTGCTAAGTAATTAGTGGCTTATGGGTCACTTATTTTCCTGTCACTTCAAAGTAAAATGCACAAGACACTTATTTCATTTTACCACTTTGCAGCTTAGGCTGCCTAGGCAGCTGTTGGATTTATGCTTTGTCCTCGAGTTTATTCCTCTTCTAGAAACAGTAGTGACATTCACAAGGCAGGAGTTGCAAAAACCAAAGGATTCCTTCACTACCCGCTTCAGTGACATCAAATCAAGTAATGTAGTGAAACAGACAATGTGGGGTGGAGGGTAAGGAGGTGGCCCAAGGAGTATGAATCAAAATGCAGTGCAATATCTCTGCCACTGGTGCCAGAAGGTATAATCTCTGTAATGAGCAGCTATACACAATTGCTTAGTGTAGTCTGAAGCAAGGGCTTTAATAAAATAATAGCTCACATTTATTGAATGTAGTAAGTATGCCAAGCATGTAATTTGCATATATTAACTCATTTAGTCCATACAACAAAACTATGACAGAGGAAACTGAGGCAGAGACCTCAAGTGATTTTTCCAAGGTTAAACAGCAAGTAAATGGAAAAGCTGAGATTTGAACTCAAGTAGTCTGACTCCAGATCTTATTCATAGGCTATACTGCCTCTCTTGACAAAGGAAATGGTGAAAAATATTCTAGTTTCATATACTGGATCTTGTTTAAGGAATCATTCATTTATCCAGCAAACCACTGCTGAGCACCTAATGTGTACAGAGAATTATGCCAACGCTGAGGAGCCTAAAGGTCAGGGGAAAAGTTCCTGCCCTTGTGAAACTTCGAGTCTAATTTAGGAGATAGCCATTAGTCTAAAAAATTCACACCAGTAAAACCACAACTGTAACAGGTGATACCAAGGAATATCTAGTTCTCTGAAAACAGGTAATAGGGGACCATGACCTTGAAGGAGAGGGTGGCCCACCACTGGGAATGCTTCTCTGAAGAAGTGACAATTGAGTTGCAATCTCAAGAGGTGGAAGAAGAGCATTCCAGACAGAAGGAACAGCACGTGAAAACTATTTTTTCTCCTTTTTCCAAGCTTCTTTGACAGCTGCACTGGGCTCGTTCTCTGGCCTCAGTTTGAATTAGATGGTTCGCTTTATCATGGTGAGACAAACATGACAAACCTAAAAATAATGGTTTCCTTTTTTTTTTAAGTAGCCTGATTACATAAAAATATTTCAAGCTCAGGGCTCACCATTTTTTCTCTTTTGTCTAAACGTCCAAAGACGAGCAGGGGTTTCAAGGAAGACTAATTGTTCCAATTGCACCTTAATTTGCCCTCTCCTTCTGAACTGGTTCTGAAAGTTCCCCAGTGACAAAGGAAGAAGGGTGAGTCAGAGTGGTAGGGTAGAGGCTCTGAGGGATGGTGGAGGGTAAGGAAGACGCTCAGAGGAGGTGCTCCTTGCTGGATACATCACAGCCCCTCAGCTCCCTGTTCGGCCCACTTCCCCAAGCACACTGCCCTTCCCCTTCTTGCTCCCATCTACCCACTAACCTTGGAGCCTGAGCAATGAGCAGGGACCTCTTAGAATCCATTTGAACTTGAGCTGCCAGCCTCACTGGGACTTGGAATCAGACTGGCCTTCCCGTCAAGAAAGAGACATATCAAGCAAGCAGTCTCCCATCCTCAGAGGCCCCACACTTGCTGTGTCCCTCTGACTTGAAGGCAAAGCTGCTTTCTACTCCTTACTGCCTAACCATAGAGCCCCAGAAGTACCCTGACATACAGGTCATTAAACCTGGTGCCATAGCGTGCTACCCAAGTGGCCAGGAGCTGGTTTATTGATTACTTATTTATTTTGGCAATAAATAAAGATTAAGGATACTCTTCCTGCTTCTGAACATGATGAGCTTAACAGTTCATATCCCAGCAGGGGCTACAGCCCTTAGGCTACTGATTTCTCCACTCTGGGCCTCAGATTGACTACCCCCACAATAAGGATACGGTAGAGTGGGATGGACTTGGTATAAATTATCTCTAAGGTTCCCTCCAGTAGACTATGAAGAGCAGCAGCCCCTATTCCTTGGATGGTTATAAGCATACACTAGACTGCCCGGGTTTGAATCCCAGCTCCACCTCTTGCTAATTATATGTAATCTTGGGTAAATCTTTTATGAGCCTTAGTTACCTCTTCTGTAAAGTGTAGATAATAATGTAAAATGGGGACTATAATAGTACTTACTCATGACATAAAGTTGTTTTAACCATTAAATGAGGTAATACATGTAGAAGAGAAACCTGATACCCATTAAACCCTCAATACTTAACTATTATTCTTCACGAACCCATTTGCTTTAATGTCACAAAGATAATTTAACAATTCAGTGAGGACCATACAAGTACACATCTAGTGTCACCTGTGATTCTCATTGTTTACCTCAGTTATACAAGGTACGTATTAAATAATTACATTGTCCAAACCAGCGCTTTTGACAATTTTTGCTACCAACAGCTAGTAACAACTCTGGTACTTGTTTGGTTTTTGAGCTTTGGTTCTGAAAAAGAATTTTGTCCTTTCTTCATTGTGAACCTCTTAAGCACACTTCAAACCCTTTTTTTCTCAAATACAGTTATACAATAGGTTTCTCATAATTTCATGTATGTAATTAGAGTTAAAATATGCCAACCCTGAAGGGACCCTTATTCTTCCTTTTAAAAGAGTCATATTGTATGCATATATTTAAGCCTCAAGGTTGAGGTTTTCCTCATTTTATTTAGATGCCTGGAGATTAGTGAGAAAAATCTGTGAAGACTCATTGTTGTGTTCTTTTCCTGAATCAACAGTGACACTGATTTGTAACTTAATAGTGATTCCCTTGAATACTTAATGACATAGATTACACCCTAATAAATGCATTTCCTGTAGGCTTAAGTGACTAACACGCTGATCTATTAGACTGGTAAAATAATATAGGAAGTTTCTTCTTGGTTATTGAGAAAATTTCTAAGGAATTGGTACCTTCTAAAATAAGAGTATCAAATAAATGTTTTTCTACGGATGGATTCTTTCTACAAATTAATTGTTACCTGGGAAAGAGAAATGTATAATTTCATATTCTCAGAATATACTCACCATGTGTATTTTGAAGAGTAGGCCCTTTTATTTTAGATATTGTTAATTATCCTTAAAACATTCAGGATCATTAAGAGAATTAAGATGTTTAGTACTCTTCAGATGTAGTTAGTAATGTCAAGATTCTCATTTTGCATTTTATTTTCTGGTTCCTGAATCTAGGTCAAATCTGCATGCACTGCACATCCCCAAATATGCTTTATCGGTTTGTTTTTTTTTTCCTGTCCTTGGGCCCTGTTACATGTTGATCAGTTAAAAAAAAAAATCTTAACATACAGATGCTTGTACTTAGCATCTGTCAGTAACCCTGTGATTACTGACTCCAGTGTTGCCTAGCATGTCCAAACATCATAAGGCTCGGCTAATGTTTTGATCATGTCTGAACAGCGTGTTTAAGAGCCTCTCTTATGGACAGCTAGAGGGTAGGAAATAATCACATTGAACGAAGAGTCCAAGTTCTTGCAACTTGTGGTGAAATCTTTCTGAATATTGATTCCCTTTGCTAATAAACTCAGAAGTTCAAAGCGAGGACCGGAGGCCATGGTTCCCCCTTGCCTCCTTCAGACAAACTGCACTCCTCCTCCTTCTAAATGGACAGGATTATAAAACAGAATTTTTTAAAGCTATGTTAACCCCTTGACCTCTTTTCAAGAGGCTCTGTTATTAACATTAACTTAAATTCCCTCTGCCAGACCGAGTTTTCAAACAAATTACACTCGGATCATTCCTCCCACCTCATCCTAGTGGTATTTTAAAAATGATGCAATGTGGATAATTTTGTATCTTAGGGTGAGGCTTTTAAAATCCAGCCTCAGGTAAGTGAGCGTTGCTCTTGATGAGTAGCAGATAGGTGTAGCAACTGACTGCTGAGCCTACAGAGGGTCTGGCACTGGTAACTCAGATACTAAGACAATTTGAAGGTTTGCTCACCTCTTGGTCCTTACAGAAGCAGAAAGAGGCTTCACTGCATCCCAGAGAGTTGGGGGCCACTATCTCGCCACACAGTAGATACACAAAACTATATGACAAACAAGTCAATGAAAGATTGAATGCCTATTTGGTTTTTAATCACAGCAAGGAAAGAAAGCCCACAGCTCCTCCCTACTCCCACCACCCACATGTGGCCCTGGTGCCACTCCAGAAACAAGCCTCGTCATCATGAGTTCTCATTTATTCCTCAGAAATAGGGACTGGGCCTTTCATACGTGGCCAGTGACTGAAAACACCAACGTATTTAGGAAACCTTGATTAAACTAAATGCTTAAAAAGAGGTCACTAGATTGAACATGCAAGAGACCACTGGTTACTTTAAAAAGAACAGTTCCAGTGGAGTGGTGAAGGCAGAAGCCACCCTGCAGTGAGGTGGGACAGGTGGGTGGGAAGTCAATAGAGGCAAGAAACGTAGGCCACTCTTTTAAGAAATTTGCTGGCAAAGGGAAGGATGGAGAGAGAATAGCAGCTTTAGAGAGATAGCTATTCCCCATATTCTCCCTAAGAGAGGAAGGTGTTTTTAGGAAAGGCATCTACTTTATTTGGACTAAGTAGTCCCTGTGCCTTCTTTTAAGCCAAGGGAAAATATGTTATGGAATCAGAAAAGTTGAGGATACAGTAAAAAGAATGAATAAAATCAGGAGACGTTTCCAAAGAGCAGTTAAAGGTTAGTCTTGTCCACGGGGGGCAAGAGTAGGGCACACATCTTCCTTTGCATGGATACCGAATGAGGAAAGAATACTTTGGAACCCAGATAAATGTTGAGAAGAGGTGGAGGTAGTGACACGGATGTGTTAAGAATACAATGAAGGGATTCAAGGTTCAAAAGAAGAGACAGGGGCTGTGAGGCTCAAATGAGATTTGATGACAGTGGTGACTGAGAGAGAACAGAAGGCCCTCTTGTCTCCTGATGAAGGGCAGTCAAGGGGGCACTTGAAGCCTTTTCTTAACCTTTGGTTCCAGTAAGAGTAAGGCTCTGGCCTCAAATGAACGCAAATGCTATCTGACCAGACCCCACTCTCAGGTTTCTCCTTCAAGAGTCTCTATAGAGACAAATGACCCAGTGGAGCAAGCAGCCTAGCTGCTGTATTTCGCAGGAAAAACTAGAAGAATGATATGTTTTAGCCTGCAGGGCTCATCAGTTCTAGAATTGTCTTCCTGTCAGTGGAGAGGGAAGGGTCTGATTTCCATAAAGAGCAAGTCCTGGTTAATAAGCGAGGTCGGGGCTTCCCTGGTGGTGCAGTGGTTGAGAGTCAGCCTGCTGATTCAGGGGACACAGGTTCGTGCCCCGGTCTGGGAAGATCCCACATGCCGCATAGCGGCTGGGCCCGTGAGCCATGGCCGCTGAGCCTGCGCGTCCAGAGCCTGTGCTCCGCAATGGGAGAGGCCACAACAGTGAGAGGCCCGCGTACCGCAAAAAAAAATAAAATAAAATAAGTGAGGTCAAGTAGGAAGCTATTAGAAGTCTCTCTGGGGGATTCCCTGGCTGTCCAGTGGTTAGGACTTAGCGCTCTCGCTGCCAGGGCCCCAGATTTGATCCCTGGTGGGGGAACTAAGATCCTGCAAGCTGTGCTTCGTGGCATGGCCAAAAAAATGTCTCTCTGGCTTTGTGGGAAGTTTTAATGACAGGCTCAGATCATTCCAAATTCCACGTCTCTTGCCCCATATCCTAAAACCTCACTACTGTGTTTGGACTATGTTGCCTCCCTGCCTATTTACTCAGAACATTCTCCACTACAGCCACCCACTGTGCCTGAATTTCCAATTATTAAGCCACTTATTTGGGTTAAGGCTATGTTTTATGAAGATGTATCAAAATGAGAGAGATCACCTAGCAACACATGGGCACCCAGTGATATTCACAAATACATTTGCATGGAGCTCAGTGTCAGATTAGCTTGCTGTCGCCTTGGGAGCATGGGCCTTAAGTAAATGAAGCACCAGAGAAATCTGGAAGAAGTGGGACATGGTGTGCTGCCAAGAAGATGGACCAGAATGTGGCAATACAGTGTGACAAAAATCAGGGTACTGGGCTCTGGAAGCAGCTCTCATCTAGGGTGTCTGAAAAAGGGTTTAGAGGCCCTCCAGAAGACAACTTTTACCCATTATATATTTTTCTAGGTCCAATATGGTGCCCTTCAAGACATTATTTCTATGAGAGCATGTGGGAAAGTGACTGATTCTCCTGCTGTCACTAACATCTTCCAGGTTACTGTTTTAATGGAACCAAAGCAATGCTGTGATAGCTCCCACAGAGAGAGAAAGTTAGTTCAAAAGTCTCAACTCATATACTACCTCAATTCAGGCACAGGCCCAAAGAGTTATTCAGAAGGCCAGGGAAGGTTCCACTGCTGAAAGGTCTTGCCCTGACCCAAGATGACAAAGATCATTTTCTCCCTGGATACAACCTGTCACTTTCCAATGAAGTAGATGCCTTAGGATGCATATACCCCTGGGAGGGATAACACACTTACTTTTACATATGTTGTTCTTTTAATGACTGAGACTAGAACCTATTCTGGGAGCAATATTTTCTTCTTTCCAAAATGGAAATATCTTTATTGTTATTGTGATTATAGAAGTAATACATGTTCTTTGTAAACATTCAAACAATACAAATGTATAGAAAGTAAATTGTAAAAGTCCTTCATGATGCCACTTCTCCTTAAAGAAAAAGTTGTGTTTATCCTTCCAGATTTTATTAAGCTATAGAATCATTTCGTTTATGCTATTTTGTACCTTAATCTTTTTTCACTCTACAATATGTCATGTACAATATAAAGAAGTAAGCTCCTAATAAACCTACCCTCCTGCAGATAATAATCATAAACTCTGAAACAAAACATAAACAAACAACTACCTGAGGGATCTGGACAGTAAACAAAAGCAGCCAGAAAAAAAAGCACTCCCCTGAGATTTTGTAACCACAAGTTGGCCACCATTTGAGTTTCTGATTGAGATTTGTGCTATTTATCTAAAAACCCTCAAGCAAAAAATTTCAACTTCAAGTGGCCCAAGGCTGGTAGTGTCCTCCAGGCTACTGACAGAAGCAAATGCAAAGCATTACTGGAAGAATTCTAACTGAATTCAGGTTAAATATATACATACCATGTAACCAATCCAGAAATTCCATTTCTAGCTATATACCAAGAGAAACTCTTACACGTGTGCAATGATAAACATGCATAAGAATGTCTATAACACCAATACTTTTAATATCAGAAAACCTGGCAATAACCCATACATCCACATACAGTATAGATAAATCCTAATATACTCATATAATTGCATATCATGCAGTAGTTAAATGAACTATAGCCACTCACATCAACATGAATGAATCTCAAAGATACTGAGCAAAACAAGATGCAGTATGATTTAACTTATATGAATTTCAAAAGCATATAATGAAACAATATTTAGGAATGCACACATGTGTGATAAAAATAATGAAAAACAAGGGAATAATTTATCCAAATTTCAGGCTAGCAGTTGTCTCTGGGTGGGAGGAAGGGTGATGCACTCAGAGGTAGACAGGTAACTTCAGAATTACTAGCAACTTTTATTTTCATAAGCTGGGTGGTGATGACTTGAGTGCTCTTTTTATTTCGCTCTGTTTTTGCTCTTTAAAATGCACATACAGAAATTGAGGAAGACACAAATAAATGAAAAGCTATCCCATGTTCATTAAAATATTAGTTCAGAAGAATTAATATTGTCAAAATGTCCAAAATACCCAAAGGGGTCTACAGATTCAATGCAATCCCTATCAAAATTCCAATTCAATTCACAGAAGTAGAAAAAAACAAAAGAAAAAACAATCCTAAATTTATATGGAACTACAAAAGACCCCAAATAGCCAAAGCTATCCTGAGAAAGAATGAAGCTGGAGGCATCACAGTTCCTGATTTCAAACTACATTACAAAACTATAGTAAACAAAACAGTATGGTACAGGCATAAAAGCAGACACATAGACCAATGGAGCAAAACAGAGGGCCCAGAAGTAAAGCCACACACGTATAGTCAACTAATCTTTGGCAAGGGTGCCAAGAACACACAACATGGAAAGGATAGTCTCTTCAACAAATGGTGTTAATAAAACTGGATAGCCACATGCAAAAAAAAAAAAAAAAAAAAAAAAAAGAAACTGGGCAGCTATCTTAAACCACTCCCCTAAACTAACTTGAAATGTAATTAAATTAAATATAATACCTGAAAATATAAAACTCCTAGAAGAAAACAGAGTGAAAAAACTTCTTGACAATGGTGTTGGCAATGATATTTTGGATATGACACCAAAAGCACAAGAAACAAAAGCAAAAATAAACAAATGGGACTATGTCAAACTAAAAAGCGTCCACACAGCAAAGGAAACAATCAAAATGAAAAGGCAACCTATGGAATGGAATGGAATACATGCAAACTAGTTATCTGATAAGGGGTTAATATCCAATATATATAAAGAACTTACAAAACTTAATAGCAAAGAAAACCAAATATTCCAGTTAAAAAAATTATATGTGAAATCTAAAAAAGTTGAACTCATAGAAGCAAAGTATGGAATGGTGGTTGCCAGGAGCTGGAGGAGTGGGGGAAATGGGGAGATGGTGGTCAAAGGGCACAAGCCTTCAGTTATAAGATGAAAAAGCTCTGGAGATATAATGTATGGCATGGTGACTATAGCTAATGATACTGTATAGCATACTTGATATTTGCTAAGAGAATAGATCTTAAGCATTCTTTTTTTTTGATCTTAAGCATTCTTTCCACACACACACACAAAAAAAAAAAACATTAACTATGTGAAATGATGGATGTATTAATTAACCTGATTGTGGTAATCATTTCACAAAGTGTATGTATATCAAATCATCGGGTTGTATATTTTAATATATACTATTTTGTCAAATAAAAATTAATAAGTAGGGGAATCCACTGGCAGTCCAGTGGTTAGGACTCCATGCTTCCACTGCAGGGGGCACGGGTTCAATCCCTGGTTGGGGAACTAAGATCCCACATGCCAAGTGGCCAAAAATAAAGGAAGGAAGGAAAGAAGGAAGGAAGGAAGGGAGGGAGGGAGGGAGGGAGGAAGAGGGGAGGGAGGGAGGACATAATAAGCACATAGATGTTATATATGTTCTTGAAAGTATTTGACTATTAAAAAAATGTTTTTAATCCAATCAAAAAACAAGAAGGCAATTGGCTACTTAAATGAGTTCTGAAATAAATTTTAAATTTTTAAAAATGGCCTTTACACAATGTTATATGTCAAATACATTTGATAAAATAAATAAAAAGAAAAAATGCCCTAAATGTTACATCTGTAAGAATTCAGATTTTCTTACCTTAAGTTTGAATACAGATACCTGTGCTTGGAGTACTACGGAAATAGCAATGCCAGAGTAGACATTCAAAGGTCATCTAGTCCAGCCCCCAGTCTTTTTGACAGACCTGAAAATCCCATCAGAGAATAGAATATCCGACTGTACATTACAAATTATCTCAAGAGATGAATCCACAGTTTCCTTTGGTAGGTTGCTTTGGATGTGCCTTTGCTCCAAGTGGATCTTTATCATGCCTTCGTTATAAACATGCATTATGAACATTTTCAAACATACAAAAATGTAGAGAATAATATAATGAACCACATATAAAGTTATCACCCAAAGCAACAAGTAACAAAATGTCACAACCTTCACTTTAGCTATCCCTTTTTTCCTCTACTTATAGAGTAATTTAAAACAAATCTCAAACATATCCTTTAGCCCCTACATACTTCAGTATGCATCTCTAAATAGTATAGACATTTTTATTACACATCACCAATGATATTATCACACCAAACACCAAAAATTAATAGTTCCTTGGTATCATCTAAAGCCTAGCACATATTCATATTTCCAAGATTGCCTCAAAATTTAATTTTATATTTTAATTGAACTGCATTTATTTTTAAACTACTGTTGAGTGTTCACTGTTTTGGGCCAGCCTCTATATTCCAAGATGGCTTAACATCTGCTGACATCAAAGCTTGGCTTTCAATTGTTTTTCCCAAGTGCAGAGAAATGTGCCCCTAAACCTTCTAAACTACTCATTCACTTACTGCCTGTTGAGGCTAACGACAATCTGTTTGCCAGGTGGCTTTCTGGAGCACAGAGTAGAGCCATCAGAGCCCCATAGTAGTAAAGCCCATAACAAGAAGTTTCACTGGGTAGCAGCCTTACCTTGCCTGCTACTGGTCTAGCTGCTGTGTTGCCCTGCAACCCCAAAACCACTCTGAATTCCACCTAGGGTTGTACAATGGCAGTAAAATACACTGTTTAGGAGTCTCCAGGAAATGACTTGTATAAATGTTTTACTGTCTCCTCATTGACAAGATTTTTTAAAAAAATAATCCCACTGATTCTGTAAGCAGTGCATCTTAGGGAAAAACACTCTTACAGCTCCTTTCACATGGGGCAGAAAGGCCTACATGATCCACACTGGAAGACTTTATTAAAAAAAATTCTTTTTAAACAAATACCCTATGACCTGGCAATTCCACTTTTTGATATTTTCTCTAGAGAAACACTCACGTGTGTGCTCAGGGAGCTGTGTGTAAGGATTTTTCATTATACTGTTGTTTGTAGTGATTAAATCCAAAATTGGGAAAACACTAAATGTGTATTAATAGAGGAGCAATACATCCATCCTATAAAATATGATGCAGCGCTTTAAAAGAATGCAGTAAATCTGTCTTTACCTGGCAAGATCCCCAAAACATGTCATTAAATTTAAAAAGCAAGCTGCAGGGCTTCCCTGGTGGTACAGTGGTTAGGAACCCGCCTGCTAACGCAGGGGACACTGGTTCGAGCCCTGGTCCAGAAAGATCCCACATGCCACACAGCAACTAAGCCCGTGCACCACAACTACTGAGCCTGCACTCTATAGAGCCCGCGAGCCACGACTACTGAAGCCCGGGCACCTAGAGCCCATGCTCCGCAACGGGAGAAGCCACCTCCATGAGAAGCCCGCGCACCACAGTGAAGAGTAGCCTCCGCTCACCGCAACTAGAGAAGGCCCTCGCGCAGCAATGAAGACCCAACACAGCCAAAAATAAATAAACAAACAAATAAATAAATAAATAAATTTTTTTTAAAAAAGCAAGCCGCAGAATAATACAATATGACACCCATTTATGGGAAAACACAAATCTATATACAGTAGTTCTGCCTTATCCACAGGGGATATGTTCCAAGTCTGTCAGTTGATGTCTGAAGCCACGGATAGTACCAAACCCTGCATATACTATGTTTTCCCCTTATATATACATACCTATGATAAAGTTTAATTTATAAATTAGGCACAGTGAGAGATTAACAACAGTAACTAATAATAAAGTAGAACAATTATAAAATATACTTAATAAAAGTTATGTGAATGCAGTCTCATCTTCCCTCTCTCTCTCTCTCAAAATATTTATTGTACTATACTCACCCTCCCTCTTCTGGTGTGAGATGATAAAATGCCTATGTGATGAGATAAAGTGAGGTGAATGACACAGGTGTTGTTATGCAACATTAGGCTACCATTGACCTTCTGACAATACATCAGAAGGAGGATTATCTGCTTTGGGTGATCCTAGATCATTGAGCCAGGACAGTGTTGATGGTGGGATGTCAGGAGCAGATGATGTCGATGGCTGGGCATCAGGAAGGGACCAAGCAGGACTGCATGAGATTTCATCCTGCTACTCAGAAGAGTGCGCAGTTTAAAACTTATGAATTGTTTATTTCTGGAAGTTTCTATTTAATATTTTTGCACTGCAGTTGACTATGGGTAACTGAAACTGCAAGAAAGCAAAACCATGGATTGGGGCGGGGGGTCTACTATATCTCTATGTATGCATAAATGTATGTGAATGCAGAGAAAAATGTTTAGAAGAATACCTACCAAACTGTAAATTGTGATTGTCTCCTGAAAGAGGACTGGGATGAGGAGGGTGGTTAAGTCAAAGAGAATTTAACACCATCTGCATCATTTGAAATTTTACAATGACAATGCAGTCAGTGTTATACATGTAAATTATAATGAATAAAAATATTAAAAGAAAGAACAGCCCTGCATTCATCTTCAGGGGCAAAGGTAAAATACAGGATTTCCTAGACAAGGTTTCAAATATTTACTGAGAGCAGACTCTGTGGCAGATGCTGTGGGAAACATGAACGAGCCACGGGCCCCGTTCTCCAAGGGCTTCTCTTCCAGGCGGAAAGATAAGAGGTGAATACATGAAAAGATTCTCTAAAATCAAATACCCATCTACACCCAGTATGGAGTTCACAGGGGGAAAGAGCACAGTAGACTGGGGTGGACAGGGAAAGCCTCAAGGAAGAGGTGGTTGCTGAGCTGGACATGAAGACAAGGTAAGATCTGAATAGGACGGGGAGCCAGTTCTGTTCTGTTTGGAGTTCCATTGAAGAGCAGACAGAGGCAGGGAATCCCAAGTACTTCTTTTTTGTCTTTATTGGCTCCCTGGGCAGCTTTTCCCACTGATAGACTCCACTCCCTGGGCTCATGACCAAAGAAAGCACAGCCAATGTACAGCTCATCTCAAACTGTGAATAATCCAAGAATTATTTCAATTTGCCTTTGGAAGGTATCATGTATATTTTTTTCTTTTTTTTACCAGCAGATTTAACTTCCCTAATTATGTTCTGCTCATCCGATGTTAAAATGAGTTTCTATTTTCTAAGCCCACATTGTCAAAACTGTCCCTGCCTGATTCTCCCTATCACCCTCTCCCCACTTTGTACCACTATTTGCATCAAACGCTACCTATCTCAGGTCCAACCTAAGTACAAGTCTCACAGGTCCCCATTCTCTGCTGGTGAGTCAGTGGGTTCTAATGAATTAGTCATTAAGTAATTCCTATTAATGCGTTATCTTGCCCACATAATATACTAGCTTAATCAGGCTAATATGAATGCCTCCAAAACCCTCTAAGAAATAATTGATGGTGGGAATTTTAGACAATACCTTCAAGACTAAAGCAGAAGCTATTTGAAGAACTGGACTCATCCTAAAAGTGCGGGCTTCTATGCTGCGCAGGGAAGACTTCTAGGCACCAGATGAGAAAAGACTCTCAGTGGTCTGGGCCTATGGCATATCACTTTACCTGGAGCCCTGGAGCACTCCAGAATCCACAATGCCGGACTCTTAGCAGGTTTCTAGGCCAGCTGGTGCCATGGCAAGATCCTTCTCTGAATGAATCCTGGGCCTAGCCTGTGAGCAAGTTCTTTTTCATAGGCTTGTCCTGTATTTTAACACTAAACCAGGTACTTTTTTCATCCCTTCTACCCTGGCACCCAGAATAGTCTCTATCCAGCACCCAGCAGAGAAATTACGGGTTCCCCGCCTTGGGCTTATTACTGAGATTTGAAAGATTTCCAGTGGAAAAGAATTGATATCTTCCTTTCCTGTCCCTTCTAGAGAAATCATTCTAATTTCCAGAAGAAGCAGGCTTTCTCCTCCCCAAATTGAGGAGAAAAGTCACTTGGTACAGAATCACAGCTTTGCCAGGTGCTCACAACCAAGCAGAGGTTGGGTTAAACTTTTATCCTTTCACTTATTCCCCAGCTCCTTAAGCAAAAAAGAAAAGAGTGGCTTTTCCATTAACTGTGACAGAATTAGGTATATTAGGTGAGAGAGTTGGGAAGAGGAGATGAGACAAACTGACATGGGCATAACAGATGACCCAGGAAGTTCCCAGTGTAACTGCCAATGTTTATTGAGTTACTCAGTAAGTATATGTCAGATATTCCAATAGGCACCTTTCACAACAGCCCCATAAGGTAAGTACCATTATTATCATTTAAAGAAGAGAGATAAAAATGAAGTTCAGAAATGTTCAGTAACTTGCCAAGGGTCACATAACAATTTAGTGGCAGATTCAAACCTAGAGAATCTGACACTAGCACCAGTACCCTTAACTGCTATACCATGCTGCTGTAGGTGCCATGAAAATTTATAGACCTGGAGGGGAAGAATCAAGCAGGAAATTGGCAGAAGAACAGCTGGGCAATAGGTAATTGACATCAAGGAAGTCCAGTAGAGGCTGGGGAATGGGAGGGTGTCAGGCAGGGCAGTGTGTAGAAGTAAAACAGAACCTAGCAAGGATCCTATCACCAGGCCTGGAATCAAGAAGAAAACTCCAGTGCCCAGGAGGTCAGGCAAGTGCAAGGAAAGGGCACAGCTACATCAAAATTGGCACTTAGGCATGGAAGGAATCCATCAGGAAGCAAATGCCAAGGCTGTCTCGATGCTGAGCTGTGTGCTAAGGACTCCATAGATCTACCCTGACTAGAGAGAGTATATGAAATAAGGCTGTGCTTTCATATACAGTTGACCCTTGAACAACATGGGTTTGTTGTTCACTTATACTCAGACTTTTTTCAATAGTAAATACTACAGTACTACACAATCTGCAATTGGTTGAATCCATGGATGCGGAACTGTGGATACAGAGCAACCACAGATACAAAGGGCCGACTGTAAGTTATACGAAGGTTTACAACTGCAAGCTGGTAAGGGTGTCCTCTCAGAATGTTCTCTGTCACTTTCAAAATTAGCACTATGATATGTAATCCATTTTCCCCTGTTTCTCTTTGGACCATAAGATGGAAATGAAAGTCACTACCCTCTACTCAAGTAGTGGAGAAAAGAGTCCATGGACTAAATACTACATCTAAGAGCTCACAGCAGGGCAGGGCCCAGAAAATGGTACAGAGGCAGTTCTGTCTATTTCCAGTGACTTCTATTTCCCTCCTTTTGACTCATCTCTCCACCCAGACCTAAACCCTATGGTAACACCAGGACCTTGGTTCCAATTCCATGAAAATGGACCGGCACTATGTCCCATCACCTCAACACCCTGATGATAAGTCCTGTTAATGTTTCGATCACAGTAAGTATAATTGCAGGAGGGGAGATTGTTGTACCGCAGCTTTGACTACTCTGGAGACCAGAATCTTGACTGAAATTGACAGTTGGGTTCACTCTGAAATCAGTCTGTATATCTTCTGTGGAGAAATGTCTATTTAGGTCTTCTGCCCATGTGATCTATAAATGTACCATAATTCCAATTAAAATCACACTTATTTTAAAATAAGATTTTTGCACAGTCTTTATTAAACATATCAAAAACTAAAATAATTGTAAAGGGCACTGGTACCAGAAAAGGTAGTTCAGAGCAAGAGTATAACAAGTCCAGAAAGAGATATAGATTTAAATCAGTTTTTAATATACAATAAAGATGCTGCGTTAGTATGAGAGATGAACAAATCAATGATTCCATAAATAATGCCAGACTAACAGGAATACTATTTGAAAAAAAACATTTAGACCCCTTTCTCAAAATATATATCAACTAAATTCCATGCAGAGTAGAAATTTAAATATTTTTCAATAAAAAGAAAAATGTTATGGGTGTATATTTGAACACAGAGTGGGGAAATTCTTTATTCTAAGGATAAAAGTAAAAAGAAACCATAATGACAATGTTATAGATTTGACTATATCAAAATGTATACAAAAATGCCATGAATAAAAAGAGGAAAATAACTGGGGAAAATGTAACATAAGTGACAGATAAATGGTAATGTATTGTTAGTATATAAACACTTTTAAAAATCAATAATGATAAAAGAGCACACCAATAAAAAATTCAGAAAGAATACACATGGAAATTCATAAAAGGATATGTATGACTTACAGACAGGAGAAAAGATGGTAATGTTTACTAGTGCTCAAGTAAATTAGAGCAAATTCGATACCAGTTTCACCTGTAAAATTTGCAAAAAATACGGAGAAACAAGCAGCATTTTTTATAAACATTTATAAGAGTGGAAATAAAATGGAATAACATTTCTAGAGAATAATTTAGCAAGGTCCATTAGAGTTCTTTAAAATATGCAGTCCCTTTTTTTCTAGCAATACCACCTCTAAGAATTCATTCAACAGAATATAATCAGTAAGGTACATAAATATTTATGTAGAGGCATGAGTATCACAGTATTCCATATAATAGTGAAAAAATGAGGAACGTTCCTGGTGACACAGTGGTTAAGAATCCGCCTGCCAATGCAGGGGACATGGGTTCGAGCCCTGGTCCAGGAAGATCCCACGTGCTATGGAGCAACTAAGCCTGTGCACCACAACTACTGAGCCTGCGCTCTAGAGCCCGTGTGCCACAACTACTGAAGCCCGCGGACCTAGAGCCCGTGCTCTGCAACAAGAGAAGCCACCGCAATGAGAAGCCCATGCACCACAAGGAAGAGCAGCCCCCGCTCGCTGCAACTAGAGAAAGTCCGCGTGCAGCAACAAAGACACAACACAGCCAAAAATAAATAAATAAATAAGTTTATTTTTAAAAAATGAATGTCTAACAACAGAGGAGGGTAAATAGCATTGTGCACATAAGTTTAATGAAATACTTAGACAGATACTAAAATTATTTGTAGAAGAATAGTTAATAACCTGGAAAATGTTCACCATAGTAGGTTAAGTGAAAAAAAAAAACAGGTTACAAAACAATGTATTTAATATGATCCCAACTTTGTAAAATGCATATATATGTGGGTGTTAGTGTATGTATGAGTGTATGTGTGTGTGTGCAGAAAAGATTGGAAGAAAAGTTTCCAAATATTAATAATATATTCTCTGAACATCAGGATTATTGGTAATTTAACTTTTCTTCTTTGTGCTTTTCTGTTATTCCTACATTTTAAAAATGAACATGTGTTACTTTGAACCAGAGTAAAACACACAATAACTGTTACTTTAAAATTGAGTTCTTTGGATTTTGGCTCTTGCTTTTTTTTTAATTTTCATAATTAAAAAAATCTACACACGCTCATGCAAACAGACAGAAGCCTCAGGGTATACATGTCAGCTTTGGAAAATATAAAGAAAAAAGTGCCATTTCAAGATAAAGTGTTGTTCAGCCCATCTCTTCCTTCCTAACCTCAAAGAAAATACATTACTCTTCCATATAGCCTTCCATTCCTCCTCATGCCATCCCACCCCATCTTCACCCCAAGCACAAATTCAAGGTGAAAGGCTGCATTCCACAGCATGGTAAGCAGGCCTTCCACAACCTGGCCCCACCTCTTCCTCAGACTCTATCTCCCATCACCTCTCACCTCACCCATAAATCCATAGTAACACTGAAATGCTGAATAGATCATGTTTCTTCACACCTCCTTGCTTATTAGCTCACGTCTCTTCTCTCTTCCAGGAATGCCCTTAGCTCACCTCTTCACTCAAACTCTTTTCTATGGTAAATTTTGAACTTGGATATAATCTTTAAAGATGATTTATCTTTAGGAATTCTATTCTGCCTGAATTGAACATGCATCCTTCTAGACAAGTTTTGACTTTACTACTGCCAAACAACCCAGGAGTATTATGTATTTGGGACTGCACTTTAACTCTTTACTTTGGGCAACCCTAGACATCCAGGTCTGTATTTATAAATTCTCAGGAGAGAATTTTTTCCACCCAGAGGCCAAAACAAGAAAAGTTCAGATTCTTGGAATCTCACTGCTCTGACGGGTTAAAAAAAAAAAATCCTACCTATGTACAGTTCTTTAAAGGCCTTGGCTATTCAGGGATCTTCTTTACAATTCTCACCTCATATGAACCTAAGACAAGGTCTTGCAATGGAATCACAAAGTCCTATTTCTCCTCTAGGGTCCCTACCCCAAAGCTGGTTTGGTTACCTCTACTGAGATTCAGAATTACCCAATGTACACCTCAAAAACTGTACCACACTTTTTAAAACTTTATGTACAAGTCTCCACTGTGAGACTACAAATTCTCCAAGGGCTGGGATGATGTCTTACACACACTTGTATTCCCAGAACATAGCACAATGCTCAGCATGCAGCAGGTGCTCAAAAACTGTTTGTAAAATCAAGAGGAGTGTGCACCTACCACTCATTCAGAGGGTGGTCCCTTTGAACACAACCCCACAACATCAATCTCAGAAAATTAGGTAGGCTATTGCTGCCCTGAGAATTTGCTCTAAGATAAGCAAGATCCACAAAGTTATTGTCCTGCTATATGTAGCATCAAGCAGTTCCTCTTAGAGAAGCCCAACCAGCCCGAGTTTCTGCACTTTAAGAAAAGCTGGAGAGGTACAGAAAAGTTATAGAAATGATCAAAGGAATTAAAAGAAAGTACCCCCAAAGGAAATATTAGAAAATTATAAAAGATATGGGGTCTTTTAACCTGTAATCAATTGGTCAATCTCCCTTCCTGGTAGGGAAGGAGAAAACCACAAGGGGTGAGCATAAAATGACCTTGGGCAGAACACAGATGAACATGAATTCTTGCCATCTGAAGAGCTGCTGGAGGAAGGTTTGTCCTTCTTGAGCTCCTGCAGACCTTCAGGCTACTGTCATATATGGCTGGAAGCCCTCAGCATATAAAAGCAAAAGTGCAGTGGGAAAGGAGAGGAATTAAGAAATGAGCTGGAATTAGGAAATAAACCTGGTAAACACTGCGATGCATAAAATGATGTCTTATAATTATTACAACAAAGACTTGTAAAAACACTTTAACTTAAAGATTTTCTTTGTTGGAAAGAAAACAGCATGAAGTTAACACCTGGGTCTCATTAATATGCATGACAACCTGTTTGCAAGATAAACAACAGCATTCATGTAAACCATTTAATATAAAAGCCGTCACACAGAGACATAAGCCATCTGATTCATGCTGTTTTTAATTTAAATTTAGTCTATAACCGGGCTGTTTAAACTGAGCATCAAAAAAATTAAACGTTTCAGTTTACATTAATTTTTGTTGGATCTTATGGAACTGTAAGTAACATTTAGTTGTGAAATTGGGAAATGGCCTAAGTTTAGGGGTAGGGAGAAGCTTATGTCCATAGCTAACATCTGGTAATCCAACTCAGAAACATTATATATTGAACCTCAAAGGGTTAAAATATCCAGCCAATCCCCTGTGAGTTGGTCACATCATGACTAATGTAAATAGTGTTGAACAGGACAAAATCTGGCTCTGATTCATCACTTAGAACATTTCCTCTTATGTAACAAACTGCCTCTAGCTGGTTAGCTCTGCATTGTGTTAGTGA